>NC_069503.1:132020700-132110700 GCF_027579735.1 Bombina bombina
TAATTCAGCACTAAAATCAACACTTGACAAAGTAGCACCCTCCAATCTTCGACGTAATATTAATCACTCAACGGCAACCGTGGCACACCAAACAGACCAGATATCTTCAGCGATGTTCACAGGCTGCTGAACGGCAGTGGAGGAATTCACGTACCTGTGCTGATTTCCGGCATTATAAATTCATCCTTAAGTCCTACAACTCTGCCCTCAGCCTGACCAAACAAGTCTATTTCTCCTCCCTTGTATCATCTCACGCATCCAACCCCAGAAAGCTGTTCTCAAACTTTAACTGTTCTACGTTCGCACAGAAAACTGTGTTCGCACACTGGTCTCTCTATAAGCAAAAATGGCAATAAGTAAGATTTCAAACAGTCACCAATAAAAAAAATTCAGCCAGGATCTTTTTCTCTGTGTGCAGGGAGTTTTTGTCTGAGAAAAACTCTTCTCTGATTGGCTACTGGGAGATGCCATTTTGGTTGTAATTCTGGATTTAGGCCATCAGGGGCAGCAGACAAAGACAAACCGTTTTATTTTCAACACTGCTATACAGTAAATACAGTTCTTATATATATTTTTATCAAATGCCTATTTTTATATACTTTTAATCTCCTAGTTTTAATAATTATATGTTCCATATATGGTCCACTTAATATCTGCTTAAGTCAGCGATGAGCTGGTTATACGTGCTCGTGCACGATTTCCCCATAGACATCAATTTCCCAATAGACAATCAATTTACCTGCAAAAAAGCAGCGTAAAACTCAGTAACGCAGCCCCATTGATTCCTATGGGGAAACAAAATTTACACCTAACACCCTAACATGAACCCCGAGTCTAAACACCCCTAAACTTACACTTATTAACCCGTAATCTGCCGCCCGTGACATCACCAACACCTACATTATACTTATTAACCCCTAATCTGCCGCTCCGGACATCGCTGCCACCTACATTATACTTATTAACCCCTAATCTGCTGCCCCCAACATCGCCGACACCTACATTATATTTATTAACCTCTAATTTGCCACCCCCAATGTCGCCGCAACTTATCTACACTTATTAACCCCTAATCTGCCGCCCCCAACGTCGCCGCCACTATATTAAATGTATTATCCCCTAAACATAAGTATAACCCTAACCCTAACACTCCCTAATTAAAATATAATTTAAATAAATCTAAATAAAATTACTATCATTAACTACATTATTCCTATTTAAAACTAAATACTTACCTATAAAATAAACCCGAAGCTAGCTACAATATAACTAATAGTTACATTGTATCTAGCTTAGGGTTTATTTTTATTTTACAGGCAAGTTTGTATTTATTTTAACTAGGTAGAATAGTTAGTAAATAGTATTTTTGTAGCTAGCTTAGGTTTATTTTACAGGTAAGTAGTTTTAAATAGAAATAATGTAGTTAATGATAGTAATTTTATTTAGATTTATTTAAATTATATTTGTTAGGGGGTGTTAGGGTTAGGGTTAGACTTAGGTTTAGGGGTTAATACATTTAATATAGTGGCTGCAAAGTTGGGGACGGGAGATTAGGGGTTAATACATGTAGGTAGGTGGCGGCGATGTTGGGGGCAGCAGATTAGGGGTTAATAAATATAATGTAGGTTGCGGCGATGTCCGGAGCGGAAGATTAGGGGTTAATAAGTATAATGTAGGTTGCGGCGATGTTAGGGGCGGCAGATTAGGGGTTAATAATATTTAACTAGTGTTTGCGAGGCGGGAGTGCGGCGGTTTAGGGGTTCATATGTTTATTATAGTGGCGGCGATGTCCGGAGCGGTAGATTAGGGGTTACAAATTTTATTATAGTGTTTGCGATGCGGGAGGGCCTCGGTTTAGGGGTTAATAGGTAGTTTATGGGTGTTAGTGTACTTTTTAGCACTTTAGTTATGAGTTTTATGCTACAGAGTTGTAGTGTAAAACTCATAACTACTGACTTTAAAATGCGTTAGGAATCTTGGAGGTAGAGGAAGTACCGCTCACTTTTTGGCCTCCCAGGACAGACTCGTAATACCGGCGTGTCACAAATATCTCAGGATTCGGCTGCTAAGGAGTTAACTTTGTGTAGCTTGAACTCAGAACAGTTATTTGTTTTTCAAGAAAAATTGTGTTTGTGTCTTCTTTGAAGTGCCAGGAGCATCATAAATGCTTGGCAGTGTAAACAGGACAGAGTTTTATGGCCTAAGCCTTCAGCAGCAGGGCATGATGTAAAACCGGGCCCTCAGCACATCTCCTCAATAAAGGGACATGGGTTATGTATAAATGTGCTTAAAACTATTATAACCTTAAATGAAGGTAAATATGACAACCTATGGCATATTTGATATCAAACAGATTCTCCCAATGAAACTAAAAGGTTCTAGATATATAAATATAGAAATTGAGTTACCTAGCAGAATTTATAATGGATTGTATAATTTCAGGCAAGAAATTAGTCTATTGAAGGTCATAAAGACAGGGGGGGTTTCTTAGCAGACTCATAAGCTAGTGAAGTATTAGGTCTGTTATTTTTCTCCTATTTTATTTTAAAACACTGTGTCATGTTATTTGTACCAACTTTTATTAATAATGCATTGTGCATAATATTTTTGGCATAATAAATCATTCTTTTATTAAGTTTGGCCTTTGTCTAATAATTGTACCACATTACTGAAAGAGACTGGAATATTAGAACTGTATAATTTAGGTTATTTTATGCTAAATTGTATTTAGAGAGTTAATGTGTAAAGTCTGGGTTTTTTCTTAGGATTTTCCCTTTAATAAATTTTAAGTGGTGACAGTACTGGAGCTATAGGATTGTTGGTTTAGTTTGGGTGGCATAAAAAGGGAGTTTGGGGCATTTCTCTTACATCTAGTACAGACTAGAGAGTGTAGTTAAACCTTGCACCCACTAAACTGAATCACAAGCTTGCCTGGTGTGGCTAGATTGTGACCTATTGGTGACAGAAAAAGGGGCTGATAACCCTTTCTGTGCCAAATAAGTGACTGGCACAGGGTGATAACCTTGGTTCATCACACGGCGCTATGAAAGTCCCATAGAAAAAAGGGTTTACGAAGTTTACATAAGTCGGTTCGCGGTAAGGCCAAAAAAGTGTGCGGTGCCCCTAAACCTGCAAGACTCGTAATACCAGCAGGTGTAAAAAAGCAGTGTTAGGACCTGTTAACGCTGCTTTTTCAGCTTACCGCAAAACTCGTAATCTAGGTGTAAGTGTTGCAATAAAAGGGGAAGCTTAAGGATCCCTAAATTGTATTTTATATAGAGTTCTTCAACTCTGCATAAAGGATGTATTCAGGCTGTAGTGGAGAATTGCAACAAATCAATTGCTCGTGTATAGACGGAGGAACTTCCGGCTGGAGGCGGGGCAGAAAGGTAGCTGCAGGTAGCTGTTGCTGCGGCTCCGCATCTCTAATGGGAGATCTTGTACACCTGCCAGCCGTTTGCAGTGCCCTTGGCCGCCAGAGGCCTGGGTATTAGGATTGATGAAGTTACTCAATATAGCCGAATTGTGCATATTGGCTAGTGCACGGCATACCAACAGATGCCTGAACTGTTAATTAATTAGTCTCACTTGGCGAACGCTGAACTATTAAGTGGCGCTATCGGCCCTGGAGAGCTGAATTCGTATTGGTCCCGCCAGTATAACAAAAGCACAGTGTGCTTACAGAAACTATACCTGTTAGTTGGTGCTCACCCGGAGACCATGGAGAGGTTATCTCGCACACCTTAAAGAGCAAGCTGGGTAGTTTACCCATGGAAGCTGGGTAGCTGATCCGTGATTCCCGCTGCTGAAAAGGTACTATACTGGTGGATTATCTAGTCAACAGCCAGACAAAGCCTGAGAGGATCGCCCCCCACTATCGGGGGCCTGACTGTTCTGTACAGTTGGTCTGATGCAGTTGTCCTACATACCTGAAGAAGCAAGCTGGGTAGGTGGTTGGTGAATGCTGGATAGCTGTTTCGCAATTCCCTCAGGTGATAAGGTAGAATACCGGTGGAACATTTAACGGACAATCGGCCAAAGTCTGAGAGGAACGCCCCCTACTACCGGAGGTTTGGCTGTCTTGTTTAGTTGGTCTGGTCCTGCTGCACGGGCTTGCGAGTGTAAGCCGTGCAGAAACACAAGTAAACTCTGTTTTCTGTGGTCCGGATCATTTCCATTAATGTCTCTTTGGCCGGAGTAGGGGTAGGAGGCCTCCCTGGATTTATTTACATAGGAACAGCGTAACGATCGATGACCAGTTCTCCTACAGTACTATTGGATCCAGAATTGGTCAGACTGTAAGCCCAGGAATTTATATAGTATCACCAGTCGGGTGATCTCTTTTACTCTTTTTTTTCAAGTTATGAGCTGCCTATGTACATATAAATAATGCTGGGAAGGCGGTGGGCTTAATTTAATATCTACGGACCGGACTACAAGGGGAAGTTCCCTCCAAATTGGATGTATCTGCCACAATTGGGGAATTCCGTATGGCTTGTATATTCTAATTTGACATTCCCTATATGATTCTGTTTCCCTACCAAGACAAGTTTTGCAACATCTGACTTTGTTCTGGACTATACATATCTCTTTTTGGTTTCTTTTTTGCTACATGTGACAACAATCGCTCAAATACTATTACTATACTTTACTTTTTAAATTTCTCAATAGTAACTAACGGCTAGATTTAGAGTTCTGCTGCCAAAGGGGTGCGTTAGCTACACATGCTTTTTTTCTCCCGCACCTTTTAAATACCGCTGGTATTTAGAGTTCACAGAAGGGCTGCGTTAGGCTCCAAAAAGGGAGCGTAGAGCATAATTTACCGCCACTGCAACTCTAGATACCAGCGTTGCTTATGGACGCGGCCAGCTTCAAAAACGTGCTCGTGCACGATTTCCCCATAGGAAACAATGGGGCTGTTTGAGCTGAAAAAAAAACTAACACCTGCAAAAAAGCAGCGTTCTGCTCCTAACGCAGCTACATTGTTTCCTATGGGGAAACACTTCCTAAGTCTGCACCTAACACCCTAACATGTACCCCGAGTCTAAACACCCCTAACCTTACACTTATTAACCCCTAATCTGCCACCCCCGCTATCGCTGACCCCTGCATATTATTATTAACCCCTAATCTGCCGCTCCGTACACCGCCGCAACCTACGTTATACCTATGTACCCCTAATCTGCTGCCCCTAACATCGCCGACCACTATGTTATATTTATTAACCCCTAATCTGCCGCCCCCGCTATCGCTGACACCTGCATATTATTAACCCCTAATCTGCCGCTCCGTACACCGCCGCAACCTACATTATACCTATGTACCCCTAATCTGCTGCCCCTAACACCGCTGACCCCTATATTATATTTATTAACCCCTAATCTGCCCCCACAACGTCGCCTCCACCTACCTACAATAATTAACCCCTAATCTGCCGACCGGATCTCACCGCTACTATAATAAATGTATTAACCCCTAAAGCTAAGTCTAACCCTAACACTAACATCCCCCTAAATTAAATATAATTTTAATCTAACGAAATAAATTAACTCTTATTAAATAAATTATTCCTATTTAAAGCTAAATACTTACCTGTAAAATAAATCCTAATATAGCTACAATATAAATTATAATTATATTGTAGCTATTTTAGGATTAATATTTATTTTACAGGCAACTTTGTATTTATTTTAACCAGGTACAATAGCTATTAAATAGTTAAGAACTATTTAATAATTACCTAGTTAAAATAATTACAAAATTACCTGTAAAATAAATCCTAACCTAAGTTACAATTAAACCTAACACTACACTATCAATAAATTAATTAAATAAAATACCTACAATTATCTACAATTAAACCTAACACTACACTATCAATAAATAAATTAAATACAATACCTACAAATAAATACAATGAAATAAACTAACTAAAGTACAAAAAATAAAAAAGAACTAAGTTACAAAAAATAAAAAAATATTTACAAACATTAGAAAAATATTACAACAATGTTAAACTAATTACACCTACTCTAAGCCCCCTAATAAAATAAGAAAGACCCCCAAAATAAAAAAAATGCCCTACCCTATTCTAAAATTAAAATAGAAAAGCTCTTTTACCTTACCAGCCCTGAAAAGGGCCCTTTGCGGGGCATGCCCCAAAGAATTCAGCTCTTTTGCCTGTAAAAAAAACCCTACAATACCCCCCCAACATTACAACCCACCACTCACATACACCTAATCTAACCCAAACCCCCCTTAAATAAACCTAACACTAAGCCCCTGAAGATCTTCTTACCTTATCTTCACCACGCCGGGTTCACCGATCGATCCAGAAGAGCTCCTCCGATGTCTTGATCCAAGCCCAAGCGGGGGGCTGAAGATGTCCATGATCCGGATGAAGTCTTCATCCAAGCGGCATCTTCAATCTTCTTTCTTCCGGATCCATGTTCATCCCGCCGACGCGGAACATCCATCTTCACCGACGACTTCCCGACGAATGACGGTTCCTTTAAGGGACGTCATCCAAGATGGCGTCCCTCGAATTCCGATTGGCTGATAGGATTCTATCAGCCAATCGGAATTAAGGTAGGAAAATTCTGATTGGCTGATGGAATCAGCCAATCAGAATCAAGTTCAATCCAATTGGCTGATCCGATCAGCCAATCAGATTGAGCTCGCATTCTATTGGCTGATCAGAACAGCCAATAGAATGCGAGCTCAATCTGATTGGCTGATCGGATCAGCCAATCGGATTGAACTTGATTCTGATTGGCTGATTCCATCAGCCAATCAGAATTTTCCTACCTTAATTCCGATTGGCTGATAGAATCCTATCAGCCAATCAGAATTCGAGGGACGCCATCTTGGATGACGTCCCTTAAAGGAACCGTCATTCGTCGGGAAGTCGTCGGTGAAGATGGATGTTCCGCGTCGGCGGGATGAACATGGATCCGGAAGAAAGAAGATTGAAGATGCCGCTTGATAGAAGACTTCAGCCGGATCATGGACCTCTTCAGCTCCCGCTTGGATGAAGACTTCAGTCGGATCATGGACATCTTCAGCCCCCCGCTTGGGCTTGGATCAAGACATCGGAGCCAGGACGGATCGGTGTGATACCCGGCGAGGTGAAGATAAGGTAGGAAGATCTTCAGGGGCTTAGTGTTAGGTTTATTTAAGGGGGGTTTGGGTTAGATTAGGGGTATGTGGGTGGTGGGTTGTAATGTTGGGGGGGTATTGTATGTTTTTTTTTACAGGCAAAAGAGCTGAATTCTTTGGGGCATGCCCCGCAAAGGGCCCTGTTCAGGGCTGGTAAGGTAAAAGAGCTTTGAACTTTTTTAATTTAGAATAGGGTAGGGCATTTTTTTATTTTGGGGGTCTTTGTTATTTTATTAGGGGGCTTAGAGTAGGTGTAATTAGTTTAAAACTGTTGTAATATTTTTCTAATGTTTGTAAATATTTTTTTATTTTTTGTAACTTAGTTCTTTTTTATTTTTTGTACTTTAGTTAGTTTATTTCATTGTATTTATTTGTAGATATTGTATTTAATTAATTTATTGATAGTGTAGTGTTAGGTTTAATTGTAGATAATTGTAGGTATTTTATTTAATTAATTTATTGATCGTGTAGTGTTAGGTTTAATTGTAACTTAGGTTAGGATTTATTTTACAGGTAATTTTGTAATTATTTTAACTAGGTAACTATTAAATAGTTATTAACTATTTAATAGCTATTGTACCTGGTTAAAATAAATACAAAGTTACCTGTAAAATAAATATAAATCCTAAAATAGCTATAATATAATTATAATTTATATTGTAGCTATATTAGGGTTTATTTTACAGGTAAGTATTTAGCTTTAAATAGGAATAATTTATTTAATAAGAGTTAATTTATTTCGTTAGATTTAAATTATATTTAACTTAGGGGGGTGTTAGTGTTAGGGTTAGACTTAGCTTTAGGGGTTAATCCATTTATTACAGTAGCGGCGAGATTTGGTCGGCAGATTAGGGGTTAATAATTGAAGTTAGGTGTCGGCGATGTTAGGGAGGGCAGATTAGGGGTTAATACTATTTATTATAGGGTTATTGAGGCGGGAGTGAGGCGGATTAGGGGTTAATAACTTTATTATAGTAGCGGTGCTGTCCGCTCTGCAGATTAGGGGTTAATAAGTGTAGGCAGGTGGAGGCGACATTGTGGGGGGCAGATTAGGGGTTAATAAATATAATATAGGGGTCGGCGGTGTTAGGGGCAGCAGATTAGGGGTACATAGGGATAATGTAGGTTGCAGCGGTGTACGGAGCGGCAGATTAGGGGTTAAAAAAAATATGCAGGTGTCAGCGATAGCGGGAGCGGCAGATTAGGGGTTAATAAGTGTAAGGTTAGGGGTGTTTAGACTCGGGGTTCATGTTAGGGTGTTAGGTGCAGACGTAGGAAGTGTTTCCCCATAGGAAACAATGGGGCTGCGTTAGGAGCTGAACGCGGCTTTTTTGCAGGTGTTAGGTTTTTTTTCAGCTCAAACAGCCCCATTGTTTTCTATGGGGGAATCGTGCACGAGCACGTTTTTGAAGCTGGCCGCGTCCGTAAGCACCGCTGGTATCTAGAGTTGCAGTGGCGTTAACTTATGCTCTACGCTCCCTTTTTGGAGCCTAACGCACTGAAAACCCAGCCATTCTGTGAACTCTAAATACCAGCGGTATTTAAAAGGTGCGGGGGGAAAAAAGCACGCGTAGCTAACGCACCCCTTTGGCCGCAGAACTCTAAATCTAGGCGTAAATTTTAAAAGCATAAATATAAATAAAAATATAACAATATATTATAGATTAAAAATAAAGAAATAATTACTGTTTCATAGACTAGTGATGAAATGTTCATTTCAGTCTTCTCCATTCTTGGCAAATATTGATGTAATCAGTGGTTTGTTGCTGTGTTTATATAGACCTAGCCCCCATGATGTGTCAAGTCTTTACCCAACCCCCCACACCTCTTAAAGGGAGGGGGGCTTTTTTTTTTACTTTTCTTTATTCTTGAATATTATGTTAATTTTTTTTAATTATAATTTGAGAAATAAAGAAGAACAGCAATAAATGTATGTTTAACAATTTTTATTAAATGATTATTATAAACAATACAATAAAAAGAACATATTTAATGTAACAGCTTTGATCACGTGAGTGTTTATGTCTGGTTACAGCAAGGTCTACATGTCTGAACATGTTCATTACATATATTTCTTATACGCCATAATTGTTTACAATCCCTTAAAAAATAAGACACTATTTTATCATTTTTTTTTTAAATCTGATGAAAAGTAGCTCAACACTTTATTAAAGCTCATACCTTTAGCCATACAATGTATAAAAAATATACAATATTCACCACATACAATAGAAAATGTATCTTGTAACTGTTTATTCTGAAATACTATACGCTTTGCATTCCTTTTTAAGAAAATGAAAAATGATTTAGGAAATATGGGGTCTCCTGGTGGTATACCGTAAGAGTCAAAGAAATAGCCAGTCCTCTTATCATCAATAAAAATGGAAACCCAATGTTCGCCAGCATTCGTATGGGGGTCAGTGTTAATAATAAAACATGCAGGATAGTTTTTTAATTTCTGCTTTGGCAGTAAATCACATGGATATACGCCAACAAAAGCAGAACGTGCATATGGATCAGCTGCTAAAATTCTATTTATTTCCAATGTATTCATTTTTTCTTTTTCTTTTAGAAATAATCATACAAAACTTCTCGTCTTTGATTGATTTCAATAATGTTGTCAAAAACACTGTATACAATCATGTTAACAGTTCTCTCAAGTGCTCTTGAAAATCGAATTTTAGCTCTGAGATTACCGCTACATATAAGAGAGTAATGAGAACCTCTTTCTCCATAGGGTGTGAGATCAAAGGCAAAAAGTGTGTATCCATTTATATATTCATCTCTGTTAATTAGGATTGCAGAGCCACAATTCTGCTTTCCTGCAATGTTCACTAGAGAAATATATTCATGTATTGCATTTCCACTTTAAAAATCTGGTTGAAATGGCTTTGTTGGTATTTGCTCACCATACAGATAGAGTGCAGCAAAATTTACATGGTTGTGTTTGAAACATAGTGGATTCTTGTCATAAGCTCCTGAGAAGGCATCATTGTCTACAAATCCTATAACCACAAGCTTTGGTAATTGTCCCAAAAATACATTTTCTTTATTACATAAACGGCTACCTGCAGCGATAGAATACACTTTCAGTCCGACTATCCAGAGCATATTTTGCATTTGCTGTTAGCAGACCTTGCGCATGACCTATTCTCACTGCTGGTGATATTTGCACTCTTTTGATAAAAAGTGATGCATTCAAGATTTGTACTTTATACTGTTCTGCTTCTGCAGACATAAGACAAAATGCATCTTTATTTCTAGTAAGTTTTATTTGCAAATCAATTCCGTTTAACATTAACTTTTCTTGGAAAAACAGGTCACTGTGAAGATGACCTAGTAATTCAATAGTTTTACCCCTTTCTAACATGTACGCTCTTTTGTTGAAACCTTGATTGTCTCCACCCAAGACACGTGTGTCATGGTGCCCGCTGTATCTTTATAAAACAGTCCGGCTGTGAATTGTGTTGATAGTGTATCAGCACTATAATTAAGAATTGTTTCAATGTACCCACGGTAAGCGTAAAGATTATTTGATTGTGATACAAGTTGGTCTCCTAATGTGACATCTACTTGATTAAACAGTGTGGACAGTGGATAGTTGATGAAGCTGACTCGGGCCCCCTCAGGAGGTGGTGTATTGTCTTGTTTAACAATTTTGCATGTTATGAACAAGAGGGTGTTGTTCAGATCAAAATAATGATCTCCACTTCCAGCTATATAGAACTCTAAAGGTGCATTTTCAATAATTGCTATCAGGGGTTGTATTTCCACATAGAGTGATTTTTCTATACTAGTCTGTGTAGGTTGTATTTGAAAAATATCCAATTTTGACTTGGCACATTCTAAGGATCCATTATGAATAAACGCCATAGCTTTTTTTTTTTTTTTTTTAAATGACAACTGTGTGATTCTTAGAAGATGTCACCTGGTGAATGCCTTGGTGTCCTCTGTCTCTTTCTGCTTTTGCGTGCACGGTTTTTAATTATGTGTTGTGTTAACATTGGTGGAAAAGCAATATCATGCTTTCTTTTTGGTTTTCTCTTGTTAGCAATATACACAATGCCAGTTCCCTCTTGTGGACCGTTATTCATTTTATTCATAACAGCTGAGGACACACAGCTTACCACATCCTTTGCTATGCCCTGTGCTGCTGTTTTCATATGTTGTTTTACAATTTCAAACCCACGCCTAAACAAAGGTACTGCCATCCTGAATAAGTTCCTAAACACACCTATTCCACGGCCATACATGTATGAACTACCGTGAAAACCAGGTAGGCCATTTCCAGCTTGTGTTCTGTAATAATTGCTGTATATGTCGGGGTCACCATAAACTTTCATTGCAACCATTTTATCAGTTTTTTAGAACAACTCTTTTTTATGCGGCCTAAAGTGTAGCTTAATGATCGCTTTTCCGTACTTAAATGCCATGTTTTTATCCTGGTCGTTCTTTATCTCAATTGTAACACGGTCAAAATGATGTTTACTGACAGGCAAATAGTCTGGATCGATATAACGATGCGTAATAATTTTGTTATTTCCACCCGTAATATCGACAGCGAGCAGCAATGGTACAAAGCTGTCACCTACACGCTGATGTTCTATGATGTCGGTGTAGATAAAAAGTGTGTAGAATCCTGCTTTTATATCACAATATATCTTTCCATTCTCATTCTTGGCAGCCTGTGTGTTAATATCATTTCTGAATCCGTAATTATTAAGTCCTAAGATATGAGTTAACTTTTCTGAAACCGTAATGATACTGCCACTACTACCTACTACTCGAACTGTCAGTGCTAATTCATCGTAGTTTAGCTTCACGTCAATACTTAGATTTTGAAGCGTGGATAATTTATCATTAATAGCTCTATCTCATGCATATCTTTATAATAATCAGGTTTCAAATGCACATAAGTGATTGGTTTGTTCTGCGTTGTTATAGTTATTTTGGAATCGGGCGCTTCAAGAAGATCAAAAGTGTGGGGGTACATAACCTCTCTTACTCCAACCTCCCATTTGCCTTTTAATGTAACAGGTTTAGCTAGCTTTGTTGTAAAACTAGAAATTTCATTGTTAGGGAACATATGATAGGAGGCGTTACTTAGTAGAGTTAAATAAAAAGAGGACTGCTTCATTATACTATAATGTAGTTAACTGACTTTTGGATACCCAACTGTTGAATTTATTTGGATAACCTCTCCACTTCACATAGCAGTATAGTTTTCTTCTAATATGTTTCTGTTTTAGAACCTTTTCAATTCTGTACACACGATTGTCATCATGTGATATTTTTTTAATTTCTTCAGTGTAGAAACTGCCTTCAATAATTTCACCTGCTAAATCTTTCCATTTATAAAGAGGTTTAGAACCACGTGTATTCACACCATCTATTACAAATATTTCATATGTGAAATTCTGCTCATATCCTTTTGTGAAGGGGCCTTTATACTTTGAACCTCTGACATGGTCCCCAACTTTTAAAGCAGGATTAATGTTCTTAGATTTTGAAGAAACACCATAAATATTTTTCCAAATGAGCAGTGAATTTTCCTGTGTCACGTTTACAGTTGAACAACGTATAGTCCTGTGGTATGTGTTGTTGTAGCTAAATATAAGAGCATTTAACACATCTATATATCTGTAGGTATTGTGGTATGTAAAATACCTCCACATTTTAGTTTTTTTTAAATACTTTTTGGACAGTCACATTTAAGAACTCTTTACCTTTATCCGTCTGAATCTTTAAAGGTAAACGACCACCTTGAAAAATTTCATGAAACCCCTTTGCAACGGATGAGCCTGTTTTATTAGACAAATAGAGAACCCAAGCATATTTCGAGAATCAGTCTATAACGGTGAGAATATACTTGATACCATCATTATATTTAGCAAATACAATCATTGATACCAAGTCAGCCTGCCATTGAATATCTATAGACGCTGTATATATTTTGTTTCTTTCAAAAACACGTCTAACCGGCTTATGGAGTGAATAAGTATCTTGCTTTGCTAATATCATATTGATTAGACACACGATACAGATTATGTATCCCTCCAAAAGAACCTGTTTTTAATGGATTATAATAAATATCTCTTAATATTGCTTCATGATTTTTATCCTGTAATGTCCCTAAATCAGACATTTTTTTCATGTAGTTTTGCAATCTGTTAAAGCTGTAAATGTTGACACGTGTTATCAATAGCCTTTCCCGAGGAAAGAAAGCATGTCTAATCTGAAACAGAGGCTATTTAGTCTTAAAAAAAAAAGATGTAAACATTATCTGCACTGATCTGTGGTCATTTTGACACAAAGATGAATGTTGAAATAAACATTTGACAGTGTTTAACAAACCATATCTAATGTTATAGATGTGTTGGTCATAGCCTTTCACGAGTAAACAGATGATATTCTTAAAAAAAAAAGATGTAAACATTATCTTTTTGTCAATAGCCTTTCACAAGGAAACAGGAAATATCTAACCTTACACATACAATATATAATAGTCTAAAAACAGATGTGAACATCATCTTTTGTTATTATCTGCACTGACCTGTGACCTGTGGTCATTTTGAGACAAGGAAGACTGTGGAAATAAACATTTGACAGTGTTTAACAACCCTATCTAGTTTTAGACATGTGTTGGTCATAGCATTTCACAAAGAATGTGAAAAGAAGAAATAAAATTGATTTGCTTTTAATATTAAGTGCATGTAGAATCAGTATAAATTTGATACAAGAAATTATACTAAAAAGAGGTGTGTCTATGTGGGAGTTTTTTTTAGTTGGGAGGGGTTGTGCAGGGGGAATGCTTCTGTGCAAGAGATGTGTGGATTAGCACACATTATCTACAGACATATGAATGTTGAACACTTTTTTGTGTAGCATGTATCAGACAGCTGAATGTTGAACACTTTTTAGATTCAAAACACTCTATAGCTTAACAACTTTTGGTTAATTAAGAAAGATACAAAATATCTTCTCTGTCTAATGATCGAGCCCCATTACGCAGAGAAGATATCTATTTTATATCTTATCTTTTTTTTTTTTTAAATACCCTTATTAGGAATACATTGAATTAAAATGTGTTCTGTTTTTTTTTTTTTTTTAATTTAATTGCAAGTTAATATATCTTCTCTGCGTAATACCCTCGGGCATTACGCAGAGAAGATATTTTGTATTTTTTTTTTTTAAATACCCTTATTAGGAATACATTGAATTAAAATGTGTTCTATTTTTATTTATTTTTTTAATTTAATTGCAAGTTAAAATACTGAATTAAAATGCTCTTAAAAGAAGCCATAAAAGGGGTGTAAAATATGAAAAATAGTGAGCGGGTAGGGTGAAAATATTGGGAGGAGAGTAGGCGGGGATCTGCATATAAAGGGGCGGGGATCTGCATATAAAGGGGCGGGAATTTGCCTATAAAGGGGCGTGGTTTGTATATAAAGGGAAAGGGATCTGCATATAAAGGTGGGGAATTTGCCTATAAATGGGCAGGGTTTTGAATATAAAGGGGCGTGGTACCTGTCAAATTAAGTTTGACAAGATATCCCTAATAGTACTACTATTATTATTTCTCTCCCTCTAAAGCCTCCACTTATATGCAAAATATAAAGGGTACTTATAAGGTTCTCAGAGTGGCGACTGCAATATGTAATACTTGGTTATTTAATCTATTGTATCTACCTTATATGAATAGCTCTACTTAGTTCCATTTTTAAATCGCTTGTACCTGGGCTATTCTAAATGTGGTAGCTAGTAAACTATGTCCTCAACTTATAATTAAGTTAATATTTTCTTCCTATCTACTGTCCTAGAAGCTTAAAATCTCCCATTAGGGCTTTTTTTAAAATTAATAATTCCACTCTGTTAATAATATTCTATCCATTGGTATTGATAACTAAAATAACAACACACAGGATTATAAATAATTAATTTGTAAATTATTAAGGAGTGCAAGCTATACTTCAGGTGATGTGATGTTAAAATCTTTAAATTACTAAAAAAACTTTTTTCCTTTATAAATTGAATACATTGTTTGCACATTTCCTTGGCTAATTGTGGGCGAGCCCTAATGTGCTGTTTGTACTAACTCAATAATATCTATATATATCCCTGGTTAAGTGTGGGTGAGCCCCAAGTGCTGTTTCTATTAAATCAATAATATTTATATAGGTCTTAGCTTTATTTGATATAAGTATATGAAAACTTTTGTTATAGGTTTTTTTAATCACTTGTGTTAGTATACTATACACTTATTTATTACTAATATATAACAAGTTGTATCTCTATATTTTCTGCCTGTTTAGAAGTTTAATCACTTGTATTAGAGTATCATACACTTACCTATCCCTAATATATAATTACTTGTATTGTTATACCCGGTTAAGGATTCTTTTTGTAACTAGAGAATTCTAATTGGATACGAATAATTGGGGTTGACATATTGATTCACACATATATCCTATTTTACTGCACTATTAAATACTGTGTATTATAATATAAGTCACACTAAGACCAGATAGATTCATATTCCAGCACCTATTTGCTTATGGATAAATATATGCTCAATAAGAGCTCATCCACAAAAATGCCTCCTAAACATAGGGAGAAAAAAGGGAGCTCCAGGAATCCTGATTCCAGTATAGAAGTACCCCCAGATAAAGGAACAGCTAATCCCATGAACTTTAATATGATAGACTTTGCAGCTGAGGTCTTAAAACTTCTGGCCCCCGAATTTGAATCCATTAAACTGGAGATTAGACAAGAGATATGTAATCTAACAACGGAAGTTAGACAGTTCGCCACGAGATTAGATGAGGTTGAGAACAGAGTATCTGACCTAGAAGATCAATATAATACACATGAATCCTTATCAACGTCACACAGTAAATCTATTGCTATATTAAAAACAAAAATGTAGGCTCTTGAGGATCGCTCAAGACGTAATAACTTAAAAATTATAGGGTTACCAGAATTACCTGAATTCCAAGATTTGATGACCTTCGTTACTATTACCCTCCCACAGGCACTACAGATACCATTGCCAACTACTCAGTTTCTGGTGGAGCGGGTACACAGAATTGGGTATCGTAGAGAAAATCAGGGGAATGTGAAACCAAGATCGGTTATATTTAAATTTGTCAATTTTCAAGATAAATTAATATATCTTAAATATTACAGGAAATTGAAGACCTTGTTAGTGGGTACACACAAACTACTAATTTTTCAAGACTTCTCTACTGAAACTTTAACCAAGAGAAGGGAAATGTTTCCTTACTATGGCCGATTATTGAATGCTAACTACGATATAAAATTGATTTATCCTGCTAAATTGATAGTGTTAAAAGATGGTATCTCTCATACCCTAAAAAACCCTGTAGAAGCAGAAATATTTTGCAGAGAAGTGGGCATAGAATAGAATAACATAAGTAGTCAAGTCCTTACGTACATCTTCGTAGGCATGTGTTGGGGAATGCATATTGTTATGTTAAATGTCTTCATTTTTTTCCTTTTTTTTTTCTTTCTCTCTCTCTCTCTTCTCTCTTCTCTCTTCTCTCTTCTCTCTTCTCTCTTTTCTCTTTTCTCTTTTCTCTTTTCTCTCTCTCTCCTCTCCCTCTGTCTCCTTTTCCAGCGGTATATTCCTCTTATATTATATCACTTCTTATCCTCTGATAGATGCCATCTTCAATATATTTAAATTAGACTGGTGGATTCAAGTCTTAACTTAATCTCATGGAATGTAGGAGGCATAACCTCCCCAATTAAAAGAAAATCAATAATAAAATACCTTGGAAAACTTAAACCCGATATTTTCATGCTTCAAGAGTTACATCTTAAAGCCCCTGAAATTGTTAAATTAAAAACAAATTGGGTAGGTGAGGTCATCGCCACCCCACAAGATATTAGGAAAAGGGGAGTAGAGATCTTATTGCATAAAAGTGTAGCATATCAAATAGTTAATAAAGAACTGGATCCCAATGGACTATTTTTAATTATAGAAATTATTATCAATAAAGTTAAATACATACTATGCAATATATATGGCCCTAATCAAATTGATCGAGAATTTTGGGGTAATCCGACAGTGAAATTACATAGTTACATAGGTTCAAATTTGATTATAGCCAAAGATTTTAATCTACTAGCCGATCCCAGCCTAGATAACTCAAATGTAAAAGATACCAAATGTAGAGACAGGAAAGTTCGAATTTTCCAAAAATTCTGTTCGCATTTGGGACTTATCGATATTTGGCGGGTCCAAAATCCCGATCTGCATACATACACTTGTTTGTCTAAAGCACATCAATCATTATCTAGAATTGATTATTTTTGTATCTCTGATTCCTTGCTGAAATGGGATTGGTTGGCTAGAATCGAAGACATTACAATATCTAACCATGCTGCTATATCATTGAATTGTAAGTCAGGTATGAAGGGTATTACTAATAACATATACTTCCCCAAACATCTAAGTAACAATACTAATTTTCAAAATTGGCTGGGCAATAAATGGCTGGAATTTTACAATAATAATAAAAATTACCTGGGGAAAGTAGAGGTGTTTTGGGAGGCGTCCAAAGCAGTAATGCGCAGTGAAATAAAATCTTATATGATTCAGCAGAAGAAAAAATTTAGTCGTACCGAAGTGCAGCTAGCCAACCAAGTCAAAAATGCCTACAGAGCGTATATAGATAATCCCACTAAAGTTAGATGGGATATATATGTGAAGGCGAAAACAACTCAAGATATTTACTTAAAACAGAAAAGTACTCAAGAAACATTTAGACTGAAAGCTCTTTATGGAGGATTTGTGCTAAATTTGTGCTAAATTTCTCGCTAGAATCACTAAACTTAGCTCTAGGAATGTTATTTCGACCATTAAAAAGGGTACAATAAGATTCACTAATCAGCTGGATATTGAAAAAGTATTTTTTGAATTTTTCAATGACCTATAAAAAGCAGAAGCCCATAATACTACTATTCAAAAAGAATTTGGGATAGGATCCATGTCCCCAAGTTGTCGCCAGAAATAATTTTGACTATTAATTCTCCTATTACAGACGAGGACATTGTAACTGCTATTAAAATGGCTAAATTAAATAAAGCTGCTGGGCCAGATGCCCTCCAATTAGAATTCTACCGAATTCTACAAACACAGATTCTCCGATTTTAAATAAGTTATTTTAAATAAGTTATTTAACTCTTATTTTTCGGCGAATCTTGAATGCTCACCCTATTTCGCGGCAGCGAATATTTAATTCTAAAAAAGGACAAAGATCCTGAATGTCCTAGTTCCTATAGGCCAATTTCGGTTCTTAATACCGATTATAAGCTATTAGCGGCTATTCTAGCCAATCACCTTAAACCACACATAGGGGACATAATACATGAAAACCAATCGGGATTCATGCCAGGCCGGAATCCGGCTAGGAATACAAGGAAACTCTTAGTATTGTTAGAATATTTATGGAATAAGCATAGGGTCCATAGATCTCCTGTAACATCTGATGAAGCTATCCTAACAGTTGATGCCGAGAAGGCTTTTGATCGGATAAGCTGGGGCCATATGTTTTTTTCTCTGGAACAATTTGACATTTCCATAATTGTATTTGTGCTATTTATAGTAGGCCGTCATCAGCCATTATCATCAATAATATGATTTCTCAATGGTTCATAATGCAAAGAGGGACCCGCCAAGGGTGCCCTCTCTAGCCGTTGCTATTTAATATTTGCTTAGAACCTTAAGCTATACTGCTTTGTCAGGAATTAGAGGGTATTGTAGTAGCAGACAATAAATTTGTCCTGCTACTATATGCAGATGAGCTCCTGTTATTCTTGTCTAACCTACAATTTATGTTACCAAAATTACAGAATATAATTGGGCAGTTTGGAACAATTTCGGGCTAAAAAATTAGTATACTTAAATCCAAATTGATGTGGCTACACAGAAGCTCCAAAACTAGAATTAAACACTCTTTTTTGGAGGTAGATCAAATCACATATTTAGGGCTTAGGCTTTCCAAAAATCCGAACAAATGGTATAGCTTGAACTATACGCAATGCTTGGAATCTTGTAAAAAAAAAGATTGGGTCTCCCTACCTATTTCTTTATCAGCACGCGTTGCCTTAATCAAGACTATTCTTTTCCCCAAATTATTTTATATTTTTCAAAACATACCGCTCCCTATTCAGATGGCGGATGTGCACAAATATAATAAAGCCTGCTCTAGATTCTTATGGAAGGGAGTCAAACCCCAGATTGCGTTACATCGCCTTATGAATTCAAAATTGTCAGCCAGTCTCGCGCTTCCAAATATACAAATGTACAACTTAGTTGCTTTGGCAAGATTTGCCATAGACTGGATAACCGAAAAAAGAACAAATTACCTCAATTACATGGGAATCCAAACTTGTGGCCCCATTTTACCTAAAGGCGATACTACACTGTCCTTTAACATCATTGCCTTCAAACATTTTCTATGCCAGTATGTTTAAGAACGTCATAATGGCCTGGCAAAAGCTGTGCTTGGAACTAGGTCATTCTCCTTATGTCTCGCAATATCTCCCTATTTGTGGTAACCCCGATTTTGGTCCGGGGCGCACAAATATGATCTTTAAAATGTGGGCTTTTAAAGGCCTAAATTGGATTTACCAAATAAGGGGGACAGATGGTCAACCTATAACCTGTGCAGAATTGGTTAACAAATTTGGTCTTTCTCCTCGTGAATTCTATGCCTATCTTCAGGTAAGGCACTTTTTATTTGAACTACTACAAAAGTATGGCTCAGATTGGACTTTGGGAGAATTACATAATAGAATATCTAGTTACACAGCTGGTGTCTATGCAATTTCTCCCTTATATTTACTTTTAGACCAAAAAACATCCTGTATACAGGTCAATGGTATTGTGGCAAAATGGTCAAATAAAATACCTGATATTAATGATCAGATTATAATAGATAGCTTTAAAATAATTGCACAATCATGGGTACCAACATCTTGGCATGAGTCGCAGATAACGATTAGCTTTATGCGTTACCTTACACCAGCTATCTTGTCAAAATGGTATAAAACTCCACTGCCCTGCCCTAGATGTAGGTCAATACGGGCAGATTTAATGCATTGTTTCTGGGAATGCCCAAAAATTTTTACATTTTGGGAACAAATTACTTTTTGGATGAATAATGCTCTATATTTAGATTATTATCTTAAACCAAGCAAAATTATCTTTCTAGTCAAATTCCATGGAACCATGAAAAATTTTAAGCTTATAAACACCATTATATTAATTGGCCGGAAACCTTATCCTTAAAAATTGGAAAGCTAGGACATCTCCTAAAATTTCCCATTTTAAAAATGCGCTGATCACCCAATTTATGGTAGAGCAGTTAAATTTGACATATCCTCAGGAGGAATATTTACCTTCATTTTTTATGAAATGGGAAGTTTTTATTTTGTCATTACCAATTTCATCCCAAAAAAGCTTGATTAAACCGTTACTTAATTCGACCTTTGTACAAACTAATCTATATGCTGGCCATTTTCCTCAATGCTGGTTAGAGTGAATGAGTGAAGTGTAGGGAGATTCTAGAGGAATAAGAAGGAGGACAGGGGGCAGAGGGACAGGACGGACCGCTTTTGCTTCCCCTTTTTTTTTTTTTCTCTCTTTTTTTTGTTTGTTTTTTGTTTGTTTTGTTTTGGTGTTTGTTTTTGTTTTGTAATGTTCTGTTTTGTCTGTTTTTGTTTTAATAACGATTAAATTCAATAATATGATTACAGAAGAAGTAATTACTGTCGTTTTAACCCAGTGATATAAAATATAGTACTGTGTTATGAGGTTAAGTCGATAGGACATTTATATTTTTGCTAGGTTGTGTATTATTATGCATTTGACATTTATTATACTTCTTTTTTGTATAAATATGTCTAGTAGTTCTTGGTGATTTGAAAATGTTGAACTATTTCACTATTTTGATGTAATGTATTGTTGATCATAAATAAAAGTTTTTAAAAAAAAAAGCTGTAGTGGAAACTTTAAAGTTAAGGCAGTAGGCATTGTTCTAAAAGCAAACATCATTACAAGTTGTTTGGTAAGATCTCAACCATTTTCTGTCTGGAGGCCAAGAAATTTCTTCTGTCTTTTGATGGACGATGTCTGCCAGGAGGATCTTTGGGGTCTTGGTACTGGTGTAGATGGGATGTCTTTCTGGGAACTTGAGGGTGAAGAGGCTTGGGTATAGTCTGGAGTGGTGAGGTTTAGTGATGTCCCGAACTGTTCGCCCGCGAACGGTTCACAGCGAACATAGGTTGTTCGCGTTCGCGTTTGTGGGCGAACACATGGCGATGTTCGATCCGCCCCTATGTGTCATCATTGTGGAAACTTTGACCCTTTATGTCAGAGCCGCCTGACACATTAGAGCCAATCAACATCAGACACTCCCTCACAGACACTCCCCACTCGGAATCCGCCATTTTAGACTCATAACGACCTTGCTTTTTTAATGAGAGGACGTGTTGTGTTTTTGCTCCTGACATTAATAGGAAAAACATAGCTAGGTTAGTGTATTTACAGTCCAGAAGGACTCCACTCATCTCTGCTGCAAGCACAGCACCCCAAAAAGCCCTTTTTAGGGCTATATTTCGTGCCGTTTTTTTTTTTTTTTTTTTTTTATTAGCATTTGCCTGGCTTTCAGCTGTGTGTTTAAGGCTCACAGCATATGCTGTGACTACTGCCACCACTGATATCTCCCTAACAACATTAGTTTAAATTTAACTAACCCAAAAATATAATTATTTTTCTAGTGTAATTTTTTTTCATTTTCTATCAGGCCAGTGTCACACAGCATATACTCTGGTTCATTGCTCTGTGCCAGCCAGCAGCCAGCAGTGTTAATATCCGTTTATAACATTATTTTTAATTTAAAAAAAAAACACAAAAAAATATTTTTCTAGTGTAATCTAATTACATTTACTATCATGCCTGTGTCTGTCAGGCTCACTCAGCATTAATATACCTCTTTTTTTCAGTCTTTTGGTTAATTGGTCTGTGCCAGGCAGCCACCCAGCACTCATATCTATTTTTCTTTCACCTTAATTTTAATATAAAAAAAAAAAAAGTTTAAATTTGTTTGGTAGTGTAATCAAATCTAATTTTCTATCCGGCCTGTGTGTTTTGCTGACATAGAGAGCCTACTGTGTTTACTTGCTGCCCTCCCTAGTCTATGAGCCACGACTCATATGTGTTTAACCTTTTTTTAATTCCCCCCCCCCCCCAAAATAATTTCAATCATTTTTCTAGTGTAATCTAATAGTATTTTCTATCAGGCGTGTGTGTATCTGACATACATAGCCTACTGTTTTTAATAGCTGCCCTTCCAAGGCTATCAGCCACGACTCATATGTATGTGCTTAACCTTTTTCTTAATATTTCCAAAAAAAAGTCTTTAAATCATTATGCTAGTGTAATCTAATTGTATTTTCTATCAGGCCTGTGTCTAACTGTCTATCTGACTTACACAGCATACTGTTGTTATAATTGCTGCCCTACGTAGCAGCCAGCCAGTGCGACCACTCATAGAGTCATATGTGCATTGCACTTCTTAACATAATTTTAATATTAAAATCTAAAATTTTAAAATATTTTGCTAGTGTAATGTAACTTAATTTTCTATCAGTCCTGTGTTTTTGTCACTTACACAGCATACTGTGTTAAATTACTGCCCTACCTACCGTCCACGACTCATATCTGCCAGCCTGTCTGCCAGGCCCAAGTAGCCAATTAGTGGCACCAATCACAATTCTTGTAACAGTAATAAAAAAAAAAAAAAAACATAATTTTTTGGACTGCAAATATTCAGTCTCCTAGGGCCATTGAATTTCATTTACCTCCTGCCTGCCACTGCCAGCCTTTTGTGCCAGGCCGTCTAGCCAACTATTTACACCAATCATAATTGTTGTCACAGTCAGACAGTATAGTTATTAATTTAAATAAAAAAAATTTTTAGTGTTGATCTTAACCCTCAGTTTGCTCGTGCCTTTGAATTGCACTTTTCTACAGCCTTCCAAGCCTGTGTGCCAGGCCTACTTAAAAAATATTTACACCAATCATATTTTTTGTGACAGTATTCTAATAATTAAAAATTAAAATTTTTGGTAATAGTTGCTGTGATTTGAATCGTCAGTTTGCTGGTGCCATTGAAACGCACTTTCCTCCTGCCTTGCAGCCTGCTGTGAGCCAGGCCCCCACCTAGCCAATTGTTGTCAGCAATCATATTTCTGTTAACAGTATTGCAAAAATTGTCAATCATCACTGTTTAGACTGTCAGTAATCAGTCTCCTAGTGTCCTTGAATTGCATCTCCCTCCTGCCTGCCATCCTTTTGTGCCAGGCCGTCTTGCCAACTATTTACACCAATCCTAATTTTTTGTCACAGTATAGTTACTAATTAAAATTAAAAAAATCTTTATTGTTGATGATCTTAATCCTCAGTTTGCTCGTGCCTTTGAATTGCACTTTTCTACAGCCTTCCAAGCCTGTGTGCCAGGCCTACTTAAAAAATATTTACACCAATCATATTTGTTGTGACAGTATTCTAATAATTAAAAATTAAAATTTTTGGTAATAGTTGCTGTGATTTGAATCGTCAGTTTGCTGGTGCCATTGAAACGCACTTTCCTCCTGCCTTGCAGCCTGCTGTGGGCCAGGCCCCCACCTAGCCAATTGTTGTCAGCAATCATATTTCTGTTAACAGTATTGCAAAAATTGTCAATCATCACTGTTTAGACTGTCAGTAATCAGTCTCCTAGTGTCCTTGAATTGCATCTCCCTCCTGCCTGCCATCCTTTTGTGCCAGGCCGTCTTGCCAACTATTTACACCAATCCTAATTTTTTGTCACAGTATAGTTACTAATTAAAATTAAAAAAATCTTTATTGTTGATGATCTTAACCCTCAGTTTGCTCGTGCCTTTGAATTGCACTTTTCTACAGCCTTCCAAGCCTGTGTGCCAGGCCTACTTAAAAAATATTTACACCAATCATATTTGTTGTCACAGTATTCTAATAATTAAAAATTAAAATTTTTGGTAATAGTTGCTGTGATTTGAATCGTCAGTTTGCTGGTGCCATTGAAACGCACTTTCCTCCTGCCTTGCAGCCTGCTGTGAGCCAGGCCCCCACCTAGCCAATTGTTGTCAGCAATCATATTTCTGTTAACAGTATTGCAAAAATTGTCAATCATCACTGTTTAGACTGTCAGTAATCAGTCTCCTAGTGTCCTTGAATTGCATCTCCCTCCTGCCTGCCATCCTTTTGTGCCAGGCCGTCTTGCCAACTATTTACACCAATCCTAATTTTTTGTCACAGTATAGTTACTAATTAAAATTAAAAAAATCTTTATTGTTGATGATCTTAACCCTCAGTTTGCTTGTGCCTTTGAATTGCACTTTTCTACAGCCTTCCAAGCCTGTGTGCCAGGCCTACTTAAAAAATATTTACACCAATCATATTTGTTGTGACAGTATTCTAATAATTAAAAATTAAAATTTTTGTTAATAGTTGCTGTGATTTGAATCGTCAGTTTGCTGGTGCCAATGAAACGCACTTTCCTCCTGCCTTGCAGCCTGCTGTGAGCCAGGCCCCCACCTAGCCAATTGTTGTCAGCAATCATATTTCTGTTAACAGTATTGCAAAAATTGTCAATCATCACTGTTTAGACTGTCAGTAATCAGTCTCCTAGTGTCCTTGAATTGCATCTCCCTCCTGCCTGCCATCCTTTTGTGCCAGGCCGTCTTGCCAACTATTTACACCAATCCTAATTTTTTGTCACAGTATAGTTACTAATTATAATTAAAAAAATCTTTATTGTTGATGATCTTAACCCTCAGTTTGCTCGTGCCTTTGAATTCAGTTTTCTACAGCCTTCCAAGCCTGTGTACCAGGCCTACTTAAAAAATATTTACACCAATCATATTTGTTGTCACAGTATTCTAATAATTAAAAATTAAAATTTTTGGTAATAGTTGCTGTGATTTGAATCGTCAGTTTGCTGGTGCCATTGAAACGCACTTTCCTCCTGCCTTGCAGCCTGCTGTGAGCCAGGCCCCCACCTAGCCAATTGTTGTCAGCAATCATATTTCTGTTAACAGTATTGCAAAAATTGTCAATCATCACTGTTTAGACTGTCAGTAATCAGTCTCCTAGTGTCCTTGAATTGCATCTCCCTCCTGCCTGCCATCCTTTTGTGCCAGGCCGTCTTGCCAACTATTTACACCAATCCTAATTTTTTGTCACAGTATAGTTACTAATTAAAATTAAAAAAATCTTTATTGTTGATGATCTTAGCCCTCAGTTTGCTCGTGCCTTTGAATTGCAGTTTTCTACAGCCTTCCAAGCCTGTGTGCCAGGCCTACTTAAAAAATATTTACACCAATCATATTTGTTGTGACAGTATTCTAATAATTAAAAATTAAAATTTTTGGTAATAGTTGCTGTGATTTGAATCGTCAGTTTGCTGGTGCCATTGAATAGCACTTTCCTCCTGCCTTGCAGCCTGCTGTGAGCCAGGCCCACCTAGCCAATTGTTGTCAGCAATCATATTTCTTTTAACAGTATTGCAAAAATTGTCAATCATCACTGTTTTGACTGTCATTAATCAGTCTCCTAGTGTCCTTGAATTGCATCTCCCTCCTGCCTGCCATCCTTTTGTGCCAGGCCGTCTTGCCAACTATTTACACCAATCCTAATTTTTTGTCACAGTATAGTTACTAATTAAAATTAAAAAAATCTTTATTGTTGATGATCTTAGCCCTCAGTTTGCTCGTGCCTTTGAATTGCAGTTTTCTACAGCCTTCCAAGCCTGTGTGCCAGGCCTACTTAAAAAATATTTACACCAATCATATTTGTTGTGACAGTATTCTAATAATTAAAAATTAAAATTTTTGGTAATAGTTGCTGTGATTTGAATCGTCAGTTTGCTGGTGCCATTGAATAGCACTTTCCTCCTGCCTTGCAGCCTGCTGTGAGCCAGGCCCACCTAGCCAATTGTTGTCAGCAATCATATTTCTTTTAACAGTATTGCAAAAATTGTCAATCATCACTGTTTTGACTGTCATTAATCAGTCTCCTAGTGTCCTTGAATTGCATCTCCCTCCTGCCTGCCATCCTTTTGTGCCAGGCCGTCTTGCCAACTATTTACACCAATCCTAATTGTTGTCACAGTATAGTTACTAATTTAAATAAAAAAAATCTTGATGGTTGATCTTAATCCTCATTTTGCTTGTGCCATTGAATTGCACTTTTCTACTGCCTGCCAGCCTGTGTGCCAGGCCCAACTATCCAATTAGTGCTAGCAATCATATTTCTTTTAACAGTATTGCAAAATTTGTCAATCAACACTGTTTTGACTGTCAATCTGCAGTCTACTAGTGCCCTTGAATTGCATTTTCCTCCTGCCTGCCTGCCTGTGTGCCAGTCCCAACTAGCCAATTAGTGCCACCACTCATATTTATTGTAACAGGATTGGAATTTTTGTTAATCATAACTGTTTTGACTGTGATTCTTCAGTCTCCTAGTGCCATTGAATTGCAGTTTCCTTTCTCCCAGCGTATGTGCCAGACAGGCTCATTTGCCAAATAGTGCCAAACAATCATATTTGTTGCCACAGTACTAGTAATATTTCAAAAAATTAACAATTTGTGATTTTTAAAACATTTGTCTTTTTTGTTGTTGTCAGTCTCACAGCGTATACTGTGCCCACTTTCACAGTGCCACCACTCAATTGGTGTAATAGTATTGTTAGTGTCCATTTAAAAAAAAATGACAGGCAGAGGCAGGCCACCCCGCAGGTTCCGTGGTCGTGGTCGTGGTGCTGTGATTCCTTTAGACCCTACAAATATCCACATTGTTCAGACGCCGGGTGCCAGGGGGATGCAAAAACTTCTGAGGAGGACCTAGTTGAATGGCTAACACAGGAAACCCAATCTTCTTCAGCTTCCGCTGCTAGTCCTCCTAACCTTGACGCACCATCTAAGTCCAGCTGTGCTTTGGGCAGGTCTCAAGTGACCAGTGACACTCCGCCGCCTGTCGCCACCACCAACACTAGCACCACAGCCGCTTCACTTGATCTGTCACAGGAGTTATTGACACATCATTTTGAAGAAATGAGTGATGCGCAACCATCATTGACAGAGGATGTAGATAATAGTGATCAGTCTCAGTCAGGCAGCATTACCGACATGGAGGTACGGTGTGATGATGATGGTGATGTTGTACCCGCTGCTGCTTCCTTTCTTGATGTTTCAGATACAAGTGAAGCGGTTGATGATGATGTGTCGGTGGATGTCACGTGGGTGCCTGCTAGAAGAGAAGAAGAAGAGGGGGAAAGTTCAGATGGGGAGACAGAGAGGAGGAGGAGACGATTTGGAAGCACGGGGAGGTCGTCTCAAGGAGCTAGTGGCACAGTCAGACAGCATGCATCGTCACCAGGGGTCAGCCAGACAGCCCGCCGACGCCCATCAACGCATGCTGTTGCCACCACCAGAATGCCGTCATCGCAGAGCTCAGCAGTGTGGCATTTTTTTTGTGTGTCTGCCTCTGACAACAGCGATGCCATTTGCAACCTGTGCCAAAAGAAACTGAGTCGTGGGAAGTCCAACAGCCACCTAGGTACAACTGCTTTGCGAAGGCACATGGTCTCCCATCACAAAGGCCGATGGGAAGAACACATGAGTAGAAGCAGCACACAAAGTGAAAGCCGCCCTCCTCCTCCTGCTCCAGCATCTTCAGCCACGTCAACCAGTGCTGTCCTCCTTGCCCCCTCTCAACCATCCTCCACTCAGTCTCTCTTACGTAGCAGTTCCTGGTCATCTGCCCACAGTCAGGTGTCTGTCAAGGACATGTTTGAGCGTAAGAAGCCAATTTCTCAAAGTCACCCCCTTGCCCGGCGTCTGACAGCTGGCTTGTCTGAACTCTTAGCCCGCCAGCTTTTACCATACAAGCTGGTGGAGTCTGATGCTTTCAAAAAATTTGTATCTATTGGGACACCGCAGTGGAAGGTACCTGGCAGAAATTTCTTTTCACAAAAGGCAATCCCAAACCTGTACTCTGTTGTGAGAAAGGAAGTTATGGCATGTCTGGCACACAGCGTTGGGGCAAGGGTCCATATGACCACGGATAGCTGGTCTGCAAAGCATGGTCAGGGCAGGTATATCACCTACACTGCGCATTGGGTAAACCTGCTGACTTCTGACAAGCATGGAATGCGTGGCTCTGCAGAAGTTGGTTACACCGCCACGACTTGCAGGCAGGCCTGCTGCTACCTCCTCTACTCCTCCTACTCCATCCTCTTCCATAACCTCTTCCTCGGCTGAGTCCTCTTCAACTTCTGCGTCTTGCTCCACATCTATGGCACCCCCCCCAGCTCCCCAGGTACTATGCTACATCCCGGGTACGGCAGTGTCACGCCGTCTTGGGGTTGACTTGCCTGAAAGCGGAGAGTCACACCGCACCAGCACTCCTGACCGCCCTGAACGCACAGGTGGATCAGTGGCTGACTCCGCACCAACTGGAGATTGGCAAGGTTGTTTCTGACAATGGAAGTAATTTGGTGGCGGCATTGAAATTGGGCAAGTTGACACATGTGCCGTGCATGGCACATGTGTGTAATCTGATTGTACAATGATTTGTCCATAAGTACCCAGGCTTACAGGACGTCCTGAAGCAGGCCAGGAAGGTGTGTGGCCATTTCAGGCGTTCCTACACGGCCATGGCGCACTTGTCTGATATCCAGCGTCGAAACAACCTGCCAGTGAGGCGCTTGATTTGCGACAGCCCGACACGGTGGAATTCAACACTCCTAATGTTTGACCGCCTGCTCCAACAAGAAAAAGCTGTTAATGAGTATTTGTATGACCGGGGTGCTAGGACAGCCTCTGGGGAGCTGGGGATATTTTTGCCAAATTACTGGACGCTCATGCGCAATGCCTGTAGGCTCATGCGTCCTTTTGAGGAGGTGACAAACCTTGTCAGTCGCACCGAAGGCACCATCAGCGACATCATACCATTTGTTTTCTTCCTGGAGCGTGCCCTGCGAAGAGTGCTGGATCAGGCAGTAGATGAGCGTGAAGAGGAAGAGTTGTGGTGTCCATCACCCCCACAAACAGCCGAATCAGCATTGCTTGCTGGACCTGCGGCAACGCAGGAAGAGGATTGTGAGGAAGAGGAGTCAGAGGAGGAATGTGGCTTTGGGGAGGATGAGGAGGAGGAAGACCGAGCACAACAGTCATCCCAGGGTGCTAGTTGTTGTCACCTCTCTGGTACCCGTGGTGTTGTACGTGGCTGGGGGGAAGAAGATACCATCAGTGAGATCAGTGAGGAGGAGGAACGCGACATGATTAGCTCAGCATCCAACCTTGTTCAAATGGGTTCTTTCATGCTGTCGTGTCTGTTGAGGGACCCTCGTATAAAAAAGCTGAAGGAGAACGACCTGTACTGGGTGTCCACGCTCCTCGACCCCCGGTATAAGCATAAAGTGCCTGAAATGTTACCAAATTCCCGCAAGTCGGAAAGGATGGAGCATTTTCATAATAAATTAAAAACTATGCTTTATACAGCGTATAAGGGTGATGTCACAGCACCACGGGAATGTAACAGGGGAAGAGATTAAATTAATCCTCCTCCTCCCACGACCACGGCGGCAAGGACCGGGCGCTTTCCTGACGTCTTGTTGATGGAGGACATGCGTACCTTTTTAACTCCCATGCACCATCAGAGCCTTTCGGGATCCAGCCTTAGAGAAAGAGTCAACCGACAGGTAGCAGACTACCTAGCTTTAACTGCGGATCTTGACACTCTCAGGAGCGATGGACCCCTTGACTACTGGGTGTGCAGGCTGGACTTGTGGCCTGAGCTATCCCAATTTGCAATGGAACTTCTGGCCTGCCCCGCTTCAAGTGTCCTGTCCGAAAGGACTTTTAGTGCAGCAGGAGGTTTTGTCACTGAGAAGAGAAGTCGCCTAGGTCAAAAAAGCCTTGACTATCTCACTTTTATAAAAATGAATGAGGGCTGGATCCCGAAGGGACTGACATTGGGCGATACATTTGAATAAAAAACTACTGATGATGATATGAGCTGCCTTGGGCTACAACTGGTACACAGGCTGGCCTTTTTTTTTTGGTTATAAAGACGGAGGACTTGCTTGACTTATCCGCCAACAACTAGTGTTCAAGCCACAAGCTTTTAGGGCACTTTATAAATGTTTTACAAACATCGATTTTTCTGGCCGCTGCTACAGCAGTTGCTCCAACAATACCCCAATGTTTCAGTCATTTGTACATTCCTAATTTTTCTGGCCTCTGCTGCATCTCTGTGGGTACAAAACTCAAATAAAAAAAATAAGGCACATAACACTAGTGATTAAACTGTTACGAATTGTACAACTTTACACACCACTCATATCCGGTGGACCATTCAATTGAACGCAAAATGCAACAAATTTGAAAGAGTAGGACCGACCAAGCATCTTTATCCGTCTCTTGGTTGATCTAAATTATCTCCGTGTTCCATCTATGACATACCTGTACTCTATTGTGCAAAAGGGTGGCATATGTTTTGTTTCATGCTGTTGTGCCTGTTGCGGGTCGTGGCCCATGATATAAAAAGGCTGAAGGAGAACGACCTGTAGTAATGGTTGCCCCATCCAGTTTTTATAAAAATGTTCCTGGTTCCTCTCAATTATCTTTGGGTTTCTAAAATGGATGCCATACCTGTACTCGCTTGTGCAAAAGGATGGCATATGTGGTGGTGTTTCCTGCAGTTGTTTCTGTTGAGGGTGCTGGACCCTCTTATAAAAAAGCTGAAGGTGAACGACCTGGAGTGGGAGTCCAAGCATGGTTTTTGGTGCTATTTCACTTTTACAAACAATTATCTGTGGGTTTCACAAATAAATGCCGTACCAGTACTCTATTGTTCCAAAGTATGCCATATGTTCTCTTTCCTGCTGGTATTTTGTTTGAGGGTCCTGGACACTCTTATAAAAAGGCCTAAGGTGAAAGAGGTGTACTGGGTGTCCACTCATTTTTATTTTCTATTTCTCATTTGACCTAAATTATCTCTGGTTTTGTAAAATCAATGCCGTACCTGTACTCTATTGTTCAAAAGGATGCCATACGTCCTCTTTCCTGCTGGTGTTTTTTTTGAGTGTCCAGGACCATCTTATAAAAAGGCCTAAGGAGAAAGAGGTGTACTGGTTGGCCACTCATTTTTATTTTTCTATTTAACAATTGACCAAAATGATCTCTGGGTTTGTAAAATCAATGCTGTACCTGTACTCTATTGTTCAAAAGGATGCCATACGTCCTCTTTCCTGCTGGTGTTTTTTTTGAGGGTCCAGGACCCTCTTATAAAAAGGCCTAAGGAGAAAGAGGTGTACTGGCTGTCCATCGAATCATTTTTTTTATTCAAATTTACATTTTAATTTTTTTTTTATGGGTTTCTAAAATCTATGCCTTTCCTGTACTCTATTGTTCAAAAGTATGCCATATGTCCTCTTTCCTGCTGGTTTTTTGTTTGAGGGTCCTGGACCCTCTTATAAAAAGGCATTATGGATAAAGAATTGTACCTGGTGTCCATCCAATCTTTTTTTTTAATTCAAATTCACGGTTGCAACAAATTATCCCCGGGTTTCTAAAATCAATGCCTTTCCTATAATCTTTTTTTCACAAAGGATGCCATATGTCCTCTTTCCTACTGCTGGTTTTGTTGAGTGTCCTGGAGCCTCTGCTAAAAAGGCCGAAGGATAAAGAAGTGTACTGGGTGTCTATTCAATGTTTTTTTAGATTTCACAGTTGTAACTTATTTTTTCTGTCTTTCAAAAATCAATGCCTTTCCTGTAATCTATTTTTCAAAAGGATGCCATATGTCCTCTTTCATGCTGTTCTTTCTGTTGAGGCTCCGGGACACTCTTTTAAAAAGGCCTAAGGATAAAGAAGTGTACTGGGTGTCCAATCAATGTTTTTTTTCTATTTCCCGGGTCATATAACTGATCTCTGTGTTTCTAACATCAATGCCTTTCCTGTAATCTAATTTTCAAAAGTATGCCATATGTCCTCTTTCCTGCTGGTGTTTTTTTTGAGGGTCCAGGACCCTCTTATAAAAAGGCCTAAGGAGAAAGTGGTGTACTGGGTGTCCATCGAATCATTTTTTTGATTCAAATTTACATTTGCAAAAAATTATCTATGGGTTTCTAAAATCAATGCCTTTCCTGTACTCTTACTGTATTGTTCAAAAGTATGCCATATGTCCTCTTTCCTGCTGGTTTTTTGTTTGAGGGTCCTGGACCCTCTTATAAAAAGGCATTATGGATAAAGAATTGTACCTGGTGTCCATCCAATCTTTTTTTTTAATTCAAATTCACGGTTGCAACAAATTATCCCCGGGTTTCTAAAATCAATGCCTTTCCTATAATCTTTTTTTCACAAAGGATGCCATATGTCCTCTTTCCTACTGCTGGTTTTGTTGATTGTCCTGGAGCCTCTGCTCAAAAGGCCGAAGGATAAAGAAGTGTACTGGGTGTCTATTCAATGTTTTTTTAGATTTCCCGTTTGTAACAATTTTTTTCTGTCTTTCTAAAATCAATGCCTTTCCTGTAATCTATTTTTCAAAAGGATGCCATATGTCCTCTTTCATGCTGTTCTTTCTGTTGAGGCTCCGGGACACTCTTCTAAAAAGGCCTAAGGATAAATAAGTGTACTGGGTGTATAATCTATGTTTTTTTAGATTTCACGGTTGCAACTAATGATCTCTGTGTTTCTAAAATCAATGCCTTTCCTGTAATCTAATTTTCTAAAGTATGCCATATGTCCTCTTTCATGCTGCTGGTTTTGTGGAGGGTCCTAGAGCCTCTGCTAAAAAGGCCTAAGGATAAATAAGTGTACTTGGTGTATAATCGAAGTTTTTTTTTATTTCACGGTTGCAACTATTGATCTCTGTGTTTCTAAAATCAATGCCTTTCCTGTAATCTAATTTTCTAAAGGATGCCATATGTCCTCTTTCATGCTGCTGGTTTTGTGGAGGGTCCTGGAGCCTCTGCTAAAAAGGCCTAAGGATAAATAAGTGTACTTGGTGTATAATCGAAGTTTTTTGTGATTTCACGGTTGCAACTAATGATCTCTGTGTTTCTAAAATCAATGCCTTTCCTATAATCATTTTTTTCAAAAGGATGCCATATGTCCTCTTTCCTGCTGCTGGTTTTGTCGAGGGTCCTGGAGCCTCTGCTGCGCATAATAAAGAAAAAAAAATTAATTTAACTTGACTTAATAACTGAAGCATGACTTCAGAAGTCAGGTGTGGTCGTAGGTAGTGGTTGTTGTTAGCAGATTATTTTTATTGCAAATTGCAATTGCCACAGCGTGCATAAAATGTGCGTCACTAGTCCAAATTTTAATTTTTTTTTTTTTCATTCAGGATTAGTTTGGGGTACGCCGCAATATTGGAAACGCAAAAAACAGGTCTCCGTACCCGTTGATATAAGGGGTGACTACTACTGCTTTTACCAGGCTCCTCTTGGATAGCCCCAGAAAGTGTGACTATGAATCCCAAAAAGCAAATTAAATTAAGGTTGAAAACTAACTCCAAAGTAACTTGTAAGACCTGGAGCTCCTCAAACACACGTCCTACCTTAACAGCTATAGGCTCCACAACCCACAAATCTTAACTTTTTCATGCCAATTGATATTGCCACAGCTGGAACAACAGTAAATAACATGTGCGTCACCACAGTCTCCGAAGCTGTTGTCGGATGTATACAAAAACACTGATAAAGTATTCCTTTAGGAGCGCAAAGAGATGGCTACCGGAACACCAGGAACTTCACAAGAGTGGCTGTATTGTGTTTCTGGTGATGTTTGAGACATCTGGGTAGTGTACAGGGAGGGCAAAAATCGTCTCCATCTCTGTGCACCAAAGGACATGACGTCCTTGTCATCCATAAGCACATGAAATTGCTGGCATTTTTGTTGCTTCAAGAAGTTCATTTTTTGTGGTGATAGATAGTACTGAATTAAATAAACTTTGGTTTCCTACCATACTCAAGACAATCTTGTATTTCAAAATTCGTACTTGCTGTGGGAAACAGTGGCCTGTCCATACCAGGAAGATGATTTAGACAGAAGTAACGAGCTCTGCTTGCAGGTGACACGTGTTTATCGTCAATCATCAAAGGGGTTGCGTGCAGAATATGGCTGATGGCCCCTTATTCACATGTTTGTCCAGAGCCACAACATTTGCAAACAGCCAGAAGAAAGGTCGTTTCTCACCAGCCTAAGTTGAGCTTCATTTAACAAATGCTGATATTCAAAAAAATAGACAAACAGTGCCTTAAATAACACATTTGCGATATGGATTCACCAGAGCAAGGTCATTGCAAGTACTAAGTTCCCACGATAACAAAATTAAAATGCCACAACTATGCAATCTTCACTTTCAGATTATTATTGTCACACTCCATTGTACTCCTATGCCCAGCTCCCTGCTCTTGTTTTTGTTGAGGGTCCTGGAGCCTCTGGTGAAAAGGCCTATGGATAATAAAGTGTACTGGGTGTCTGTTCAATTTTTTTTTTGATTTCCCGGGTTGCAAGTAATTATCTCAGTGTTTCTAAAATCAATGCCTTTCCTGTAATCTATAATTCAAAAAGATTGACATATGTCCTCTTTCATGCTGTTGTTTCAGTTGCGGCTCCGGGACCCTCGTATTAACAAGGCCTGAGGATAAATAAGTGTAACCGGTGTCTAATGAATGTTTTTTTCTATTACACGGGTCATATAAATGATCTGTGGGTTTCTAAAATCAATGCCTTTCCTGTAATCTTTTATTCAAAAGTATGACATATCTCCTCTTTCATGCTGTTGTTTCGGTTGAGGCTCCGGGACCATCGTATTAAAAAGGCCTGAGCATAAATAAGTGTCACGGGTGTGTAATCAATTTTTTTTTCTAATTTCACGGTTGCAAATAATGATCTGTGGGTTTCTAAAATCAATGCCTTTCCTGTAATCTTTTATTCAAAAGTATGACATATCTCCTCTTTCATGCTGTTGTTTCGGTTGAGCCTCCGGGACCCTCGTATTAAAAAGGCCTGAGCATAAATAAGTGTCACGGCTGTCTAATCAATGTTTTTTTCTAATTTCACGGTTGCAAATAATGATCTGTGGCTTTCTAAAATCAATGCCTTTCCTGTAATCTTTTATTCAAAAGGATGACATATCTCCTCTTTCATGCTGTTGTTTCGGTTGAGCCTCCGGGACCCTCGTATTAAAAAGGCCTGAGCATAAATAAGTGTCACGGCTGTCTAATCAATCTTTTTGTGTAATTTCATGGTTGCAAATAATGATCTGCGGCTTTCTAAAATCAATGCCTTTCCTGTAATCTTTTATTCAAAAGTATGACATATCTCCTCTTTCATGCTGTTGTTTCGGTTGAGCCTCCGGGACCCTCGTATTAAAAAGGCCTGAGCATAAATAAGTGTCACGGCTGTCTAATCAATGTTTTTGTGTAATTTCATGGTTGCAAATAATGATCTGTGGCTTTCTAAAATCAATGCCTTTCCTGTAATCTTTTATTCAAAAGTATGACATATCTCCTCTTTCATGCTGTTGTTTCGGTTGAGGCTCCGGGACCCTCGTATTAAAAAGGCCTGAGCATAAATAAGTGTCACGGCTGTCTAATCAATTTTTTTTTCTAAATTCACGGTTGCAAATAATGATCTGTGGGTTTCTAAAATCAATGCCTTTCCTGTAATCTTTTATTCAAAAGGATGACATATCTCCTCTTTCATGCTGTTGTTTCGGTTGAGGCTCCGGGACCCTCGTATTAAAAAGGCCTGAGCATAAATAAGTGTCACGGCTGTCTAATCAATTTTTTTTTCTAAATTCACGGTTGCAAATAATGATCTGTGGGTTTCTAAAATCAATGCCTTTCCTGTAATCTTTTATTCAAAAGGATGACATATCTCCTCTTTCATACTGTTGTTTCGGTTGAGGCTCCAGGACCCTCGTATTAAAAAGGCCTGAGCATAAATAAGTGTGACGGGTGTGTAATCAATTTTTTTTTCTAAATTCACGGTTGCAAATAATGATCTGTGGGTTTCTAAAATCAATGCCTTTCCTGTAATCTTTTATTCAAAAGGATGACATATCTCCTCTTTCATGCTGTTTCGGTTGAGGCTCCGGGACCCTCGTATTAAAAAGGCCTGAGCATAAATAAGTGTCACGGCTGTGTAATCAATTTTTTTTTCTAAATTCACGGTTGCAAATAATGATCTGTGGGTTTCTAAAATCAATGCCTTTACTGTAATCTTTTATTCAAAAGGATGACAGTACTACCAAAATACAGCCAATGAAGGGCCTTAGGAAGACTGAGCCAAGGTTGGATTGTAGTATTTGGTTAGGCTAATCATGATGGCCATGTAGACCACCACCACCGAGAGTCCTGGAAGTAACAGGGATGATGAGATGAAAGAGCTAAGAATAGTAGAACTTGAAACAACAGAGTTAGCCATGGGTGTTAGTGCAAAACCGCTTGGCTTTTTTTTGGCTTTGGGTGCGGCTATTCATGCAGGTCATATAGAGCTGACAACATTCGGTGTCGTATCAGCTATTAAACTAATAAGAACAGTACTACCAAAATACAGCCAATGAAGGGCCTTAGGAAGACTGGGCCAAGGTTGGATTGTAGTATTTGGTTAGGCTAATCATGATGGCCATGTAGACCACCACCACCGAGAGTCCTGGAAGTAACAGGGATGATGAGATGAAAGAGCTAAGAATAGTAGAACTTGAAACAACAGAGTTAGCCATGGGTGTTAGTGCAAAACCGCTTGGCTTTTTTTTGGCTTTGGGTGCGGCTATTCATGCAGGCCATATAGAGCTGACAACATTCGGTGTCGTATCAGCTATTAAACTAATAAGAACAGTACTACCAAAATACAGCCAATGAAGGGCCTTAGGAAGACTGAGCCAAGGTTGGATTGTAGTATTTAGTTAGGCTAATCATGATGGCCATGTAGACCACCATAGTAATAAGAACACTACTAGCAAAATACAGCCAATGAAGGGCCTTAGGAAGACTGAGCCAAGGTTGGATTGTAGTATTTGGTTAGGCTAATCATGATGGCCATGTAGACCACCACCACCGAGAGTCCTGGAAGTAACAGGGATGATGAGATGAAAGTGCTAAGAATAGTACTACTTGAAACAACAGAGTTAGCCATGGGTGTTAATCCAAGACCGCTTGGATTTATTTTTGTATTGGGTGCAGCTAATCATGCAGGCCATATAGAGCTGACAACATTCGGTGTTGTATCAGCTATAAAAATAATAAGAACTGTACTATCAAAATACAGACAATGAAGGGCCTATGAAGACTGAGCAAAGGTTGGATTGTAGTATTTTGTTCGGCTAATCATGATGGCCATGTAGACCGCCCGTAACAGGGATGAAAGTGCTAAGAATAGTACTAATTGAAACAACAGAGTTAGCCATGGGTGTTAGTCTAAGACCACTCGGCTTTTTTTTGGGTTTGGGTGCAGCTAATCATGAAGGACAGATAGACCTGCCACCATTTGGTGTTGTAACAGGTATGAAAATGCAAAGAACAGTACTACATAACACAACCTACTTACCATGGGTCCCAGAACATATGTTTGGTTGTTATATTTTGTAAGGGTAATCATGCAGGCCATATAGACCTCCACCGATAGGGTGAGTATGAGTAACAGCTATTAAAATGCGAAGGACATTACTAATTAACACAACATAGTTACCATGGGTCGCAGACCAAGAGCAGATGTCTTATTATTATATTTTGTATGGGTAATCATCCAGGCCGTATAGACCTCACCAAATAGGGGGAGTTACAGAGATTAAAGTGCTAAGAATGGTAGTACTTAAAACACAACCTTGTTAAAATAGGTAGCAGACCACATGTCTTATTATTATAATTTTTCAGGGTAATCTGGCAGGCCATATAGAACTCCCACGATAGGGGGGGGGGGAACAGGGATTAAAGTGCTAAGAAAAGTACTAATTGACACAAGCTAGTTGGGTCCAAGAACGCATGTTTGATTATTAGAATTTATTAGGGTAATTATATATCTAACAAATATATCTATTTCTCTTCTATCGATTCTATCTAACTATCAATCTATGTATATCTATCTATCCTATCTATCACTATCAATCTATCTTCTGTCCGGGATGTTTTGAGACAGCCACTTTGGGAATGTTAGTTGATTTAGACCCATTATGGCTTAAAAGCAGACTCTGCATCAACTATGTAATTTTCCATGGGAGTTTTGCCAGGGATCCCCCTCCAGCATGCAACAGTCCAGGTGTTAGGACCCTTGAAACAACTTTTCCATCACTATTGTGGCCAGAAAGAGTCCTTGTAGGTTCGCCTGCCTATTGAATTCAATGGCGGTTCACGCGGTTCGCGCGTTCGCGAACAATACCGGAAGTTGGAGTCCGCGGTTAGCGAAACGAAAATTTTAGGTTCGCGACATCACTAGTGAGGTTCAGTTCTTTAAAAAAAATTCTTCTATGTCACCAGGGTCCATACAGGTTTTTCTTTGGCCATCCCAGGTGAGTTAAATTTAGCATGGGAAACCCCATCTGTAGGTGATTTTTTTTTTTCCTTAGGATGGTCATGAGGGGAGCAAATTCCTGGCGTCTCTGCGGGGTTCTTTGTGATAGATCAGTGAATATGGATAGTGTAGATCCCTGGTAGCACATTGGAGTGGCATTTCTGGCTTGTTTCATTATGACTTCTTTATGTTGATATTCTTGAAAGCAAATTATTAAATCTCATTGTTCTGAGCTTGCATTTTGCTTAAGACTTGCTATCTCCGATTGGTGTATTTCAGTATCTTCTTCTAGGGCTTCAACCCTGTCCCCTGTTTCATGCATCTCTTTGCAAAACTCAGAGATTTCTTCTTTGATGCAAGATTTGACCTGAGCGATCAAGTTTGTGAAATCTTGTTTAGAGGGGATAGATTCTAAGAATGTTTTAGATTCTTGCATATATTCCGCCATTTCAGGCTCTGGTGCCTCAGGGATTTGAGATAGAAGATCTGTTTGTTCTGCAGACCCAGTACAGAGGTATGGTGATTCTAGAGGCTTAAAAATGTTGTTCAGTGGAGCTGTGTTGGCTTTAATGTGCCTTGTCTAGCTTAGATACTTTCTTAGGAGATATTGCTTGCTTGTTAGCTGTTCTTTTGTAAGAACTTTGAGGTCTGGATTAGACTATGTGCACTTGAGTAGTGCTATCTAGGTGTGGTATTGAATTAAAAAGGCCTTGGGTTTGCTGTTGGATGAGTCACTTGTTGTAAGTTAAATTTACATTAGAGAATTCAGATAATGATCTGCTGAATAATGCTGCCTTATTCCTGTGTGTAGCCAGCTTAGTGTTTAAGTGCAGATTGCATAAATATTTGCTCTATTTGTTTAATCTGGGTGCATGTAGTGATGTCACGGTGTAGGTTTCCACTTACTCCATGCTTGTGAGGATGATGTGCATTACGGCATGGTTGCGCCCATGTGGAAGGCCTGAGATGCTTGTTTTAGCAAAATTTGCTGTGTATGGGGTCTTGGCTTCAGCATCCATGATCGTTTGCCTCCCAAGGTAGTATCCTCTTTGGATGTAGTGTGGTTGCGGTTCAAAATCGGCGTCGCAAGGTAGGCCGCAACTGGAGCTGGGGGCTAAATTTGTGGGCCAGTCTGGAAGAGCCGGTGAGGAGTGCGAGAGGGGTGCCCAGGCTCTGATTTAGTCCATAGCGGGTTGGAACCTCTCTGAGGAGTATTTGTGCCTGCTTTAGGTGTTAATTTTGGGGTATTTTAGAGACACAATCCGTCTTTGTTTAGGTCATCCAGCTCACTCAAAGTGCGGCCATTCCCTCGATGGCTGGCTCCGCCCCTCTCCATTGACTTTTGTGGGGGAATAGGTGAATGCACACCCAATATTCTAACTTCAGATTTTTGCCCTTGTTAGAGCGGGTTAGAAAGAGAGAGAAAACAGTTTACTTTCAACTCGTAATAGGAGCGCAACCCAATCAGCGCAAAAAACGTACTTCTAGAGCAATTAACGCACAAGTGGGAGCATTCATTTGCTCTATACTCATAATCTGGCCCTTTGCCGGTTTTAAAAGTTAATTTATTTGTTAATAAAGGTGACCAGTGATGGTCTAATTTTTTCTCCCAACAAGTTGTCTTGTCATTATTTAAAGTAGGTACTGGTGTGGGTTAGTTGGACCTTCTTCTGGAAACAACCTGGTAGGCCTTTAATCCCTTAAATTAGTGGAAAGCCCTGAAATGGGCTTGCAGCTCCATATGGGTTAAGGTTGGAAGGGAGTGGGATTAGAGAAGGGGAGTAGCTGGAACGTTTCAACAATGTTATATCTAGAAGGGAGTCTCTTACCTTAATATTCTGCCAGTAACTGTTCCTGTTTCTCTTTTTTCCTGGACATGAAGCTGCCAAATTTGCCACCCTCCCTCCCTGTCTGGATGGCGGCTTGAGTATACTATTTTACTAGGGGTCTATCGCTGAAATAGGAATAGTTGTTCTAGTCTACGTAGGCCCATAGCATTAATTTTGATTCCATCTGTTTACTAGCTGGTTTGAGGGTCCTGGTGGTCTCAGAGCCTACTGGTGTCTGCTAGCACCCTCTCTGCAGGAGGTTGCTGCCTTGTGTGCATGGAGAAGAACAGGGGTAGTGATGAACAGGCTGATTAAAGGGAGGCACGGATTGCTTCACGTGTGCCTCCCTTCATTTTGGTATGCCAGAAGATCTCGGAAACCCCTTAGCATCATCTCCTGGGAGCCGCTTGACTCTGCTGTTTTTTAGATGGGGCTGCTGACTTCTGCAGATCTGTGTAGATTTAGCTTCTCAACTACCGCCATTCTAGTTTATAGATTTTGTCAGTTTTAGAAGTTAATTTATTTGTTAATAAAGCTGACCAGTGTTGGTCAATTTTCTCTCCCAAAAAGTTGTGTTGTCATTATTTAAAGGCGGTACTGGTGTGGTTTAGTTGGCCCTTCATCTGGAAACAACCTGGTAGGCCTTTAATCCCTTATGTGTTTTCTCCTTCCTTTCCTCTCTATGTAGTTCAACAGTAACACATTTTAAACCATCTTTTATAAGCTTTAAGTGGGGAAAATCGTGTCTACACAATATAAAATGATGTACACCTGCTGTATATATAATGTGATCACACTGGGTGGTGCCACTGGTACCATATTCAGTACTGGACAGAGGGAGGGGAAGGATACTGGAAATGTAAATAAATCATAAATATGGCAAATGTTCAGTTACCACCCAGTAAAGGTTTGGTCTTTGTTCTTTGTATTGTACTTTTACAAATGTGTGATTAACCCTTTAAGGACACAGCTTTCAGTTTGCTCAATTGTTTTATGACGTAAAAAATCTGTCATATGTCCTTAAGAGGTTAATAAAAAAATAATAAAAGAACAATATCAGATGTACACTCTATCTGTACAGACACACCCAGTAAAAAATATTTACCATACTCTGGCAACTAAGCAAATATCTCACAGGTCAAAGTTTGTTTGGAGCAATGTCAATTCCAACATTTCATTTTGTTTCTTTGAAAAGACTTTACAGGATGTAAATAGAGGTCAGAGATTCATAAAAAAACAGACTGATTGGAGCTGTAAGCAAGAAGAGACTGTCTAGGCAGGAGCATAAAAAAATGAAGTCTGTAACTATGACCCTGTTGCTTATCTGCACAGTGTTAGCTCTGTCTGTGGTTGGTCAGGGGCAAGAAAAACCAGGGATAAAGAAAAAGGCATTGGCATTAGTGAGGGAAAACTTACATAGCAAAAACACCACCAAACATGCCTACCGTAAGATCGGAAGAACAAATATAACCAAAAGAGTAAGTGAATAATGTTATTTATGTGATATAGAATACAGAATTATCTGTCACTGCACACTATTCCTGTATTTCTTTATGATGTTGGATTTAATCATCTTTAAATACCTTTTTAGATGTTTGGGGTTTTGTGCACTAACTGGATATTTTATGACAATATTATCTTTATTTGGCATATGGAGATAGTTCTGTAGTGCATTTTAGGATAACTTCTTTTTATTCTATTAATTACATAAAGCAGAAAGAAAAACAAATATAATATCAAGGAAATCTTTAAAAAAAAAGCATTTTCTTTCCAAATTGTCCCTAGCTCATTAGAAAATAAAACAGAAAACTTAAAAGTCAGTGTAAAAATAGTTATGTTGCTAGTGAATTGTATTTAATGTGTTTGTTAAGGAGAATACAGAGTCATATTTGTGCTCCTGTGTCACTGGCACTGCAGATGAAGATTAAGTTGATGAGCAAATGAGAAGCGGGCATACATGAGTATGCTTCAGGCACTGACTCCATCCTCACCTTAAGCACAATGGGGGAGCAACCAGAGTGCTTCTATCACTATGTATTTATTTTATTGTCTTATAGAAGACATTTCAATTAATTATTCTCATTTTTGTTGTTAAATGATCTATAAAGCCTTATACTGAACTGTTCAAAACCTCTAGAAACCATTATAGGTATTAGGCTGGTTTGTCATATGGGCATAGAACACAACTTGTGTAATTAAATACCTAGGTTTTAATGGCTCACTTAAAGGGACATTTAACACCTGATGAAAATTGCTAAAACCTACTTTTTCTTATTAATAAAAATAAAATAATCACTGCTGTCTATTTTATCTGTTCCACTTACACCAAACTGTTGATGAAGATTGTTTTGAAGTACAGTGTTGATCCAGTGCTTGATTTCCTATGTAAGCTGCCATATTGTAACATACCTTATAGGGGCACAGCAGTCACATGTTAATGATGCAGTCACATGACACACACAGCATATTATTTGTTACATATACTGAGAGAATCACATCTGTTTGCAAACTTTGCAGAGTGTGTGAGCTGCAGTGTCTGAAGATACATATTTATTTGTCACTCACAGTATAAATGTATTAGCTTTTCCCATCTAACACCCATATTATGCAGCAAAATTGAAATAAAATGCTTTATAAGCACTGTTTATGATTTTAACGCCCCCCACAGTTTTACTCTTCAAACTGCCCACAAGTTTTATGCTCTAAGCAAAAGCCGTTTCCAGTGCACAGCTTCAGGGCAGGCAATATTGTCGTAAATCGTTTGTAAGCTCCGAGAGGGAGGGGGAGGCTCTCAGACACGCTGGATATACTGATATACTCCATGCAGAAGATTTCTGCTTCTTATGACCTCTCCTGCTTATGTAAAGCACTTGTTCCAGCTAATGTGTTCAGTTAGTAATGATTGTCTGTTTTATTTAGCAGTGTAATCTGCTCCTGTCACACCCTCTGATGATCACACAAAGAGTTCTGCTCTAGTGACTGTGTCTTGGCAGAGGGTGTGACAGGAGCAGATCACACTGCTAAATAAAACAGATGATCATTACTAACTGATCACATTATCTAGTACAAGTGCTTTTTCCAGCCTGAAGCCGTGCACTGGCTGGAAACAGGTTTTGCTTAGAGCATAAAACTTGAGGCCGGTTTGAAGTGTAAAACTGTGGGGGCATTAAAAACATAAACAGTGCTGCAGACAGATGTGATTCTCTAAGTCATATGCTGTTCGTGTCATGTGACTGCATCATGAGCATGTGACTGCTGTGCCCCTGAAACGTATGTTACAATATGGCAGCTTACATAGGAAATCATGTACTGGATCCACACTGTACTTCAAAACAATCTCATTCAACAGTTTGGGGTAAGAGGAACAGATAAAATAGACAGCAGTGATTATTTTATTTTTACTAATAAGAAAAAGTAAGTTTTAGGGATTATAAGAAGACAGGTGTTAAGTGTCCCTTTAACGGAAATTCCAAAATTAAATTCTGCACAGCTTCTCTATCTCCCATACAGCTATAAACTACAACTTTTTATAGTGGACTTTTGCATTTAGAATCAAGAGGAGAGATTACATATGCGGCGCAAGCTTCAGCATAAGCGCTGAAACCTGCTTCGCCCGTAATTTCCGCACATCGGGGAATCACATAAACCCCGCCGGCAGTTCATAAACTGCCATAAGTCGGATAAAGTAGTGATGTCCAGAAATGTGAGTAAAATACAGATTTCTTGAGTTACCAGACTTACGGCAGTTTAGAAACTATCGGCTAGATTACGAGTTGTGCGGTAGGCTTAAAAAGCAGTGTTGGCCGGTCCTAACGCTGCTTTTTAATGCCCGCTGGTATTACGAGTCTTGCAGGTACAGGTGTACCGCTCACTTTTTTGGCCATACCGCAAATCCACTTACGTCAATTGCGTATCCTCTTTTTTCAATGGGACTTGCATAGCGCCGGTATTACGAGTCTGACAAAAAGTGAGCGGTAGACCCTCTCCTTTCAAGACTGGTGCCGCATTTAAAAGTCAGTAGTTAAAAGTTTTACACTACAACGCTGTAGCATAAAACTCTTAACTAAAGTGCTAAAACGTACACTAACACCCATAAACTACCTATTAACCCAGAAACCGAGGCCCTCCCACATCGCAAACACTAAAATACATTTTTTAACCCCTAATCTGGCGAACCGGACATCGTCGCCACTATAATAAATATATTAACCCCTAAACCGCCGCACTCCCGCATCGCAAACACTAGTTAAATATTATTAACCCCTAATCTGCTGTCCCTAATATCGCTGACACTTACCTACATTTATTAACCCCTAATCTGCTGCCCCCAATGTCGTTGCCACTATATTAAAGTTATTAACCCCTAAATTTAAGTCTAACCCTAACACCCCCTAACTTAAATATAATTTTTAACCCCTAATCTGCTGAACCAGACATCGCTATACTACTATAATAAATATATTAACCCCTAAACTGCAGCACTTCCGCCTCGCAAACACTAGTTAAAAATTATTAACCCCTAATCTGCCGTCCCTAACATCACCGACAAATACCTACATTTATTAACCCCTAATATGCCGCCCACAACGTCGCTGCCACTATATTAATTTTATTAACCCCTAAACCTAAGTCTAACCCTAACCCTAACACCCCCCTAACTTAAATATAATTTAAATAAATATAAATAAAATTACTATTATTAACTAAATTATTCCTATTTAAAACTAAATACTTACCTATAAAATAAACCCTAAGCTAGCTACAATATAACTAATAGTTACATTGTAGCTATCTTAGGGTTTATTTTTATTTTACAGGCAAGTTTGTATTTATTTTAACTAGGTACAATAGTTATTAAATAGTTATTAAAATATGCCCCTCAAGCTCAAAGCTGGTGGAGCACAAACGTTCAGCTCAATTAGTGTAATTTTTGGTTACGTTTTTTTTCTTTACACCTTCCATGTTTTTGAATTCACAATGGCCAGCGACAGCAGTTATTTCTGGCTTTCAAAACATTAAACAAGAAACAGTGTTTCAGAAAGTGCACAAGGGCAACACTTAACAGATGACTTGTAATATAAGCACAAGGAGCTTGGTGTTACCTTATCCCATTTAAATTATACTGTTTGCTATATATGTATTGGGTGCATTAAAATTGGGTTTGTTGGGGGCGTGTCAGGGTGGCGGCCATGATCGGTTGCAATACTAGAAGCTGAGCATTGGAATAATACAATCCGCCGAGTATTAAGAGGAATATTTGCCATCCAGTATCTATGATATCTTGCCTAGAAACTACCAGAACTACTGCATCTTTTGACACCTCTACTCCTATATTGCCTGCAGTCTAGTCCAGACCGTTGAGGTTTTGGCGGCCCAACTAGGGAAGGCCTCAACCCCCCCCCGTTCACACGGGTACAGAGTGAGCTATTCTCACTCACTAACTAACGTTTTCTCCTCACAGCTATATAGAAACATGGCACTGATCACACAAGATTTAGTGGAAGAAATGTTTGAGGAGCATTTCACAAATCTAAGACGGCTGATTGAGCAGTGCTTTAAGGCTTGTGGGGTTAAGCAGATAGTCAAAGAAGATGACCTGCACAAATTCGTGCCCAGAACGACTCAGAGGAACTGAAAGTCACGGACTGTGTACTACACTATTTTAACTCTCAGCCACTTATTCAACCTGATATGGAAACTGACAGAGCGAAGGCTGATCGAGACACAGTACCAGATGGAGCTCCAGATAAGGAGATGCTGCCTTATAGGGACCTAAACCCTGTACTCATGGAGATCTTAGATGAAGCTCTTAACCAGAATGTAGGAGTTGTGCAGCTACTACTATCAACTTCATTGGAACCTGAGGTGACACGGGCTGTACATCACTCCGTCACCGGCTGGCTACCGGTCTCATTACTTTCTACATGGAACACTCACTCGCACACTCTGAAGGTATACATCTGTTCTCATTCTACTACAGAGGGAGATGGAACTTTTCTGTGTTCTGCATACTTGAATAGGATCACTATTTTAAAATCCGGAGTTGGTTAACTGTCACAAGTCCATGGTGAAATCCGGAGTTGGGCAAAAGGAACACTACCTCTTAACTGACTTCAAACCCTCACCTTACTTAATTGCGGTGGAAATTTCTTTTGTATTATTCCAAGGCATAGGATGTTGAGTATTTGTTTGTTCCCAAGTTAACCTTTCTAGTTTAAAGGGACACTAAACACATGCTTAAAATCCTTAAATCTTGCTCCTTCTAATCAATCAAAATCAAGTTAGCATGAATGTCTATGCCAACTTGTCAGCTTACCCCAAATTGTTCAACAAAAAGTGTTTTCTTTAACAATGGTATACCTGTGCTCTTTGCGTGTATGCATGCCGCCATATTGTGACGTGCGTTACACACAGGTACACCAGTCACATGACATGCACGCATATTGTTCTGTTATGTATTTTCTGCTTAGAGGAATAACATCTCACTGTAATGCATGCAACAGCAGCACATGTGATTCTTGCAGAGCGTGTGCTGCATTGTTTGTGGAGATATTGTTTCAAATGTGACTAATAGCAATAAGTATTTTCAACATAGTAATACATAAGTTAGTAAATGCACGGCTTCAGGAACAAGAATTGAAAGTAGCAAGCTCTGGGGAGGAAATAAAGGCTAAGCCTTGCATAGGAAAATACAAGCTCCGGTTATTTCAAATGGTTGCCAAGCACTCCTGACCCTGCAGTGCATAATACTGCACTGGGAGATCCTTACCGTTCCAGCCTGAAAGTTAGATTACTCCTACTGCCGGCTAACAAAAGGCAGCCTAGTCTGTCACTGCCAGGGAGCATTTGCAAACTCCACAACTGCAGTCTGTTACCAGTGTCTGGAAACTCTACATACTGGGGAGCATGTTCAAACTAATGTCAATCACTTAGCCGACAGTAGGAGTCATGCTTTGAGCCCAAGGAGTAATCTAACTTTCAGGCTGGAACGGTAAGGATCTCCCAGTGCAGTATTATGCACTGCAGGGTCAGGAGTGCTTGGCAACCATTTGAAATAACCGGAGCTTGTATTTTCCTATGCAAGGCTTAGCCTTTATTTCCGGGCTGATCTCCCCCTTCCTCCCCAGAGCTTGCTACTTTCAATTCTTGTTCCTGAAGCTGTGCATTTACTAACGTATGTATTACTATGTTGAAAATACTTATTAGTATTAGTCACATTTGAAACAATAGCTCTACAAACAATGCAGCACCCGCTCTGCAAGAATCACATGTGCTGCAGATGTGATTCCTCTAAACAGCAAATACATAACAGAACAATATGCATGCATGTCATGTAACTGGTGTACCTGTGTGTAACGCACGTCACAATATGGCGGCATGCATACACGCATAGAGCACAGGTAAACCATTGTTATTGAAAACACTTTTTTTGAACAATTTGGGGTAAGCTGACAAGTTGGTATAGACATTCATGCTTACTTGATTTTGATTGATTAGAAGGAGCAAGATTTAAGGATTTTAGCAGGCAGGTGTTAAGTGTCCCTTTAAATACGATCCAAGTTAGTTTAATGTTGTTATTTTTTCTATGACCACTAGATGGTGCCGTTGCCATTGTATTTAACATACTTTCAGAAACGGGTCAAATTTTTTCTCTCATGCTGGCTGAACTAGGTGAATTACGCTCAAGTCCTCCTCTCATGTTCAGGTTGTGCATAAATGTAATGTCCATAATCCTCAGAGTTTTGCTTGCATGGGGTCCATTTGTAAGTATCGCTATAAGAAGTCTTTAAACTGGTCATTTGCTATGTCATGGGTATCTTGTCTGAGATATGTCCAACTATATATTTCTACATTTATTAAGCAATTCCATTATTGCTGTAGCTTATTCAGCTAATCCTATATTTATTGTAACAAAGACCTTTTAAGGATGCTTACTTTTTATGTTTTTATCACGTCTTTACATATATATATAACAAAGGGTCATAAATCCCAGCATTTAGGTGTGGGTCAAGTGTACAAAGAAGGGGCATTTGGTGTTTTCCCTAAGAGTTTACTCAGAGATGGTGGTTATTGTGTGAGGCTGCAATTCTCTGTATGATAATTGTATACAACTGTGTAAAAAGGCTCCTGAGTTTAATTGTAAAGGAAAAGGTTGAAGACTTTACTAATATAAATAACCGAGTGGATGTCTCTACTCCTATATTATATGCCTATGTCCTTTGGAAAAAGAATGTCTCCCATATTGTGCAAAGCTATAGATTGTCACCTATGACATGACTCTTTTATATGTTAGCTCTCTGATATGTATAATTTCCTCCATTTATATACATTTGGCCGCTGTCTAGCTGTCTGCGGCTGAGGCGGCGGGGACATGGTGGCTAGATAGTTAGATATTGTGACTGCCTCAAAGCTCCGTTAATGGTAAAGACATTAGATTACACTATAAGCCCAGATGTCTCATCATCTAGATCACAATTGACCCCCTTTTCACACTGATTGTGCATTTCTTGCCTTTCGGTCCAGAGGGGTATCCCTGACTACCTATTTACTCAAGAGAACCTGTTAATGTATAGTTTGATCTATTCCACACATTAGTTATGCATAATCTGGGGTGCTAAGTTTTAAAGGCACCACGAGTTATAAATTGTGCCTTCTGGTTCTATAATCCCCCTAGTATATAGACTCAAGAGTAGCCATTACATGTGACTTAATAGGCTCCATTACTGTCGCTTAAGATCTTTGTATGGGTCCAAAAGTATCCCTTCCTGTTTTTATCCCCAAATTTTCCCATTGCTATCTGATGTCTTTTATTGGTGGTCCAAAAGAGGCCACTATTTATTATTAAGGGAAACGGCTTGTTTATTATTATGTTTATAGGGAATATTTAACTATACTGCATTTAGAAAATGTGAGGTTTGTTATTATTTGTATTATGTCACACACAGCTTTTCAATTTTACTGGATCATACATTTGGCAATAGTACATTATTAAGTTTTGTATAACATCAATCCTGTTAGTGGATGTAACTTCATTATGATTCCTGTCATCATATTGCTGGACAGTTAACACTTAATGTATGATAATTCTGTATCGCACTATGTTTTCAACCTCAATAAAAAAAAAAAAAAAAAAAAGTAAAATTGGGTTTGTTTAAACATTTTAACCAACAATGTTTAATACCCTGTTGTGTGTTATTGTTTGCACGAGACTGATTACAAAATAATACAACCAATGTAATCAATTAGGTGTGTTTTGTTATCTGTCCCAAACACACTCACTCTGCACACACACACAGCCAAAAGGATTCCAAAAATGGCAGGATGGGGAAAATGGCAGGGTGGTGAAAGAATCCACCTTAGGTGCAAGAATGGTGAAAGAATCCACCGGGATGCCGAGAAGGCAAACGGAGCATTACAAAAAAAAAGAAAAACGCCCGCAATAAGTATTAAAAAAAAAAAATGAACCTCACACAATAAGTATGAAAAAAATACCTAACCGCCCTGCAATAAGTATTATAAAAAAATGTAACTGCCCGCAATAAGTTTTAAAAAGAACAACTAAGCGCCCGCAATAAGTATTTTAAAAAAAAACCTAACCGCCCGTACAAAGTATTAAGAAAAAAATAAACTAACTGCCCGCATGAAGTATTAAGAAAAAAAAAAAAAACACTGAATAAAGGATTGGTTTTATTTACATTACTCTGTTGTCGGATTCCTCTTCTTGTTATACTCAGTTCCAGTATATCCGACCCAGAGGCTGGTGCGACGTTTGGAGCGGATCCTTTTTCCCTCTACAGCTTTGGGGATATGTCCGTTGGAGGTGTATGAGTGACGTGAGCACTTCGAGAAACATTTGGAGCCTATCGGGGGGAGATCCTGTGAGCCGCGAGATTTGAAGTGAGAGGCATTGTTTTGACTTCGTTTGCGGCACAGGTTGGCTACAACTGATGTGGTGACTCCGGATGTCTGAAGTAAGGCTTTGACTTTGGTTCAGTGAGTGGCTCTTAGTCTATAACTAACTGTTACGGTTACCCTTAGTCTCGCTGAGAGATGGACCGCTTAGTAGCCTGGATTCCTATTGCTGAAGAGGGGAGAAACTGCTTTCCATAGTATTCTATATGAGTCTCGCAAATGTAGAATAATCCCCCTTAGCTGTAGTACAGCTAGGATACCCTTCTGCCCACAAAAACGAGTCAACGCTGCGATTGAGGGACAACCAAGAACTGAGGACTGGGATGCCCAGCCTGCTTTTTATTTAGGTTACATGCACACAGGGCACTCCCAGGGGGGGAAGCATAAAATCCCCCATCACACATTTAGACAAAGCCCTTGGACAGGCCACCGCAGATAACAAGTACACACAAGAAAACAATTGAGTCCTTCTTATCACCTAGCAGTGAATGCTTATCACAAACTTAATTACAGTACACAATATGCTAGGAAACCTGCCTCAGAAAATAGTTTTCTCAAAACTGAACAGAGTTAACCCTTTATGAAATGATACTTGTTACAGTTTTCTTGGAGCCCTTCTTAGGCGCTGGCTTGGCTGGTTCAGGCATTGCTGCTGGGAAATAAGTTTCTTCACAACAAAATAACTAATGCTTCTGTAACACTAACCCTTGAGGCGGGCCTGGATCCTTAGTATAACTTTGGTGTATCGCAATTGTGTTTATCATTGATCTGATTGTCTGGGTTTCTCTGACTGTTTTGCTAATAAATTTCACTTACACATAATATTTAAATGTGGTAAATTTAATATACAATAGGCAATTACAATAAAAGTAAGAGAAGCGTCTAACATACAAGGCTCTATTCCTCTAACCTATCTACACTATATGTGGGTGGATGCAAGAAAAGCTGAAGTCTGTCTCTATTACCTTTGGTGTTATTTGTCCTTTCTACCTGTCTGTTCTTTCCACAGCATATTTAAAGCAATATAGCCCCACCTTGAAGATTGCCTTAACCAATCAAATGCTTAAATGTCCAGTTGATAAATCCTAGCTAAAGTAGCCAGCTACCTGTAGGTGTCACACTTATCCAAGAAATGACATTTGACAGGACTCCAGGGCATCAGCTGTTAGCCTCCTTTGATGTTGGACAATGCTGTTTATGACCCTTTTATAAGAACATGGGCTATATACATCCTTTGAAGTTCCAGGAATGATATGAAGTTATGGTACTGACCCACCCAAGGATTTCATAAGCCTTTAGCTCTGTAATGACTCTGTGATAAGGACATTCTTTGAAGTTCTGTTCAGAGATACCATCTGTTGTATTCCAGTCTACTACATATTTTCAATGAGATACCACTCTCAAGAAACAGGTTTAGCTCTGTTCAGAAATACCATCTCCAGCTAGTTTCATTTGTCCCAAGAAACAGTCATGCCTGCTGCACATACGCTATCGGCATTTATCATAGCACCAGCAGTTCTTGTGAACTGCTGGTGCAATGCCGCCCCCTGCAGATTCACGGCTAGCAGAGGGTGTCAATCAACCTGATCGTATTCGATTGGGTTGATTTTTGGCGATGTCTGTCTGCTGCCTCGGAGCAGGCGGACAGGTTATGGAGCAGTGGTCTTTAGACCGCTGCTTCAAACCTTGTGTTTCCGGCGAGCCCATAAGCTTGCCGGAAACACGGGGCATCAAGCTCCATACGGAGCCCCTAAGTCTGAATTCAACAAGAAATTGTAATCCAAAATTATACTTATTACATGTCCCCTCTTTGTGTCTGAATGACACACATGTATTTGTTGTGCTGGAACAGTAACATTTCCTTTTCAGACCTGTGGTTTTATCAGTGTGGGCTGTGACGGATACCCCGGCTACCCCGACTGTTTAGCTCCACCAAACAGGTCCTGCTTCCTCCCTGCTGACTGCAGCTATGTAGCTGGCAAGTGACCACAGCCTGTAGCCACCCCTGATGCCCGACAGCTCCAGTATTCAGGGTCCCACCCTGTGGCAGACTCCAGCTACCTAGACTAGGTAGCTCTTCCAGAGTGTCCTTCCTCTGCCTGGAACAGGCTGCTATGTAGCTCAGGAAAGTGATTCTAGCAGGAGCCCACCCAAATAACTAGACAGACTAGCATTCAGGTGAAAATAGAACTGATTTTATTGTACAACATACACTCCTTTTATACACACAGCTCATCTTTATAAAACAGGGAGACAATGCCACAGTTTTCCCGCCATTCCCGCCCCTCCAGACTGACTGGTGCCTCCATAGCAACCATAGTCCCACAGAATCCCAGGACTGGGGTGATCCCGGGGGAGCGGCGGCACTTCCAGTATGTCATTTGAAAGCTCTCGTTCCCCAGATGCTGCAGTCCAAAAAGCGGCATGATTCCTTATTGAGGACCGGAGATACAGTCAGTTGAAGTTATGGGGGTAGGGGTGTCCAAAAACCCCGGTTCCCAAAGCAGCTCCCCTCTGGTAAATCCCCCACTTCTTGTCCTCCCTAGGGGCTACCAATCCCAAAAAGAGCGGAGCTATGGGGCACATGGTTGCTGGAGCTCTGCTGTCCTGTGTCTGACCGGGAGTTCCAGGAGCCCGGACAGCCTGAGAGGGGTTAGGCAGGTGTCTGTTGTGAGGTGGCCAACCGGGAGTTCCAGGAGCCCAGTCAGCCTAGGAGGGTTTTCCAGGTCATAGACCAGCTCTTTTCTAAACAAGTTTGGAACACAAAACCATGCAAACAAAAGCTTCCAGAGATTGTGGTTGCTCTGAGGAGCCCCAAACCAGTGAGAAACAACAGGGGTGATGTTGTAGGGGGGTGGGGTTAGCCTTAGCTGTCTGGTATCCATGACATCTCCCCCCCTCCAGTTCGGCAGACCCGGCTAGACCCTAACGGGTCGGCCTGGGGCTGTCTGACAGTGGCCCTCCACTTCTCGGTTGCTGGGAGAGGTTATCCCATATCTCCAGAGCTTGGGGAATCCTGGTGGGTTCCTGCTGATGTTTATACCCTGCACCCTGGGCGCAGGGATAGTCACATAAGGCAAAGTCCTGAACAAGTTTTCTAAGGCCGGCTCCCAAACAATTGCTGTCCCACAAGTTCCAGTGTTCTTAAGTTCCATGGCCACACTGCCTCTCTCTGTGACACCCTGTTTATTACCGGCTGACCCAACCACAAACAAAGCTAGTGCCGGTTTCCCAGCTGTATTCCCACCCCAGACCGTAGGGGGAGGTTGCTCCTTGGTGGGGCAGGTAAAGCTCGGGTGCCCAAACATGTGGCACCAACTGTATACGCTTTTATCCTCCTTGCCCGATGCAACGCCTGCCCTCAGTGAGAAATACTCCGGGACAAGAAAAGGGTAGAGTCCCTACCAAGCTACTGAGGGGAGAGTCCGTCTGTCTCTTCTCCTGAGAAGGAGATCTACCGCTGGGTAGGGAGGTCTGCTACCTCCGCTCCATGGGAACTTGTGCTGCCACTGGGGAGAGAGACCAACTGTCTCCTCTCCTAGAAAGGGATTCAGCTGCTGGGGAGAGATATCGATACCCGTCTCTTCCTGCAAGGGCTTCTCTGTAAGGGGAGGGAGGATGACTACCTCTGCTCCTGAAGGATGGATATGCCGCTAAGGAGAGAGACCTACTGTCTCCTCTCCCAGAAAGGGGTTCTGCTTACGGGGAGGGAGGACGACTACCTCCGCTCCCAGGGGATGGCTCTGCCGCTGGGGAGGGAGACCGACTGTCTCCTCTCCCGGCTCCTGGCTCTGCCACTGGGGAGAGAGACTGACTGTCTCCTGTCCCAGGAAGGGGTTCTGCTTACGGGGAGGGAGGACGTCTACCTCCGCTCCCAGGGTATGGCTCTGCCGCTGGGGAGAGAGACCGACAGTCTCCTCTCCCTGCTCTTGGCTCTGCCGCTGGGGAGAGAGACCGATTGTCTCCTCTCCCAGGAAGAGGTTCTGCTTACAGGGAGGGAGGACAACTACCTCCGCTACCAGGGGATGGCTTTGCTGCTGGGGAGAGAGACCGACTGTCTCCTCTCCCAGGAAGGGATTCTGCTTACGGGGAGGGAGGACGACTACCTCCGCTCCCAGGGGATTTTTTCTTTACACCTTCCATGTTTTTGAATTCACAATGGCCAGCGACAGCAGTTATTTCTGGCTTTTAAAACATTAAACAAGAAAACAGTGTTTCAGAAAGTGCACAAGGGCAACACTTAACAGATGACTTGTAATATAAGCACAAGGAGCTTGGTGTTACCTTATCCCATTTAAATTATACTGTTTGCTATATAAGTATTGGGTGCATTAAAATTGGGTTTGTTTAAACATTTTAACCAACAACGTTTAATACCCTGTTGTGTGTTATTGTTTGCACGAGACAGATTACAAAATAATGCAGCCAATGTAATCAATAAGGTGTGTTTTGTTATCTGTCCCAAACACACTCACTCTGCACACACACACACAGCCAAAAGGATTCCAAAAATGGCAGGATGGGGAAAATGGCAGGGTGGTGAAAGAATCCACCTTATGTGCAAGAATGGTGAAAGAATTCACCGGGATGCAGAGAAGGCAAACAGAGCATTACAAAAAAAAAGAAAAACGCCCGCAATAAGTATTAAAAGTAAAAATGAACCTCACGCAAAAAGTATGAAAAAAAATACCTAACCGCCTGCAATAAGTAAAAAAAAAAAAGGACCGCACGCCATAAGTATGAAAAAAATACCTAACCGCCCTGCAATAAGTATTGTAAAAAAATGTAACTGCCCGCAATAAGTTTTAAAAAGAACAAATAAGCGCCCGCAATAAGTATTTGAAAAAAAAACCTAACCGCCCGTACAAAGTATTAAGAAAAAAATAAACTAACCGCCCGCATGAAGTATTAAGAAAAAAACCCATTGAATAAAGCATTGGTTTTATTTACATTACTCTGGTATCGGATTCCTCTTCTTGTTATACTCAGTTCCAGTATATCCGACCCAGAGGCTGGTGCGACGTTTAGAGCGGATCCTTTTTCCCTCTACAGCTTTGGGGATATGTCCGTTGGAGGTGTATGAGTGACGTGAGCACTTCGAGAAACATTTGGAGCCTATCGGGGGAGATCCTGTGAGCCGCGAGATTTGAAGTGAGAGGCATTGTTCTGACTTTGTTTGCGGCACAGGTTGGCTAAAACTGATGTGGTGACTCCGGATGTCTGAAGTAAGGCTTTGACTTTGGTTCAGTAAGTGGCTCTTAGTCTATAACTAACCCTTGAGGGGGGTCTGGATCCTTGGTATAACTTTGGTGTACCGCAATTGTGTTTATCATTGGTCTGATTGTCTGGGTTTCTCTGACTGTTTTGCTAATAAATTTCACTTACACATAATATTTAAATGTGGTAAATTTAATATACAATAGGCAATTACAATAAAAGTAAGAGAAGCGTCTAACATACAAGGCTCTATTCCTCTAACCTATCTACACTATATGTGGGTGGGTGGGTGCATGCAAAAAAAGCTGAAGTCTGTCTCTATTACCTTTGGTGTTATTTGTCCTTTCTACCTGTCTGTTCTTTCCACAGCATATTTAAAGCAATATAGCCCCACCTTGAAGATTGCCTTAACCAATCAAATGCTTAAATGTCCAGTTGATAAATCCTAGCAAAAGTAGCCAGCTACCTGTAGGTGTCACACTTATCCAAGAAATGACATTTGACAGGACTCCAGGGCATCAGCTGTTAGCCTCCTTTGATGTTGGACAATGCTGTTTATGACCCTTTTATAAGAACATGGGCTATATACATCCTTTGAAGTTCCAGGAATGATATGAAGTTATGGTACTGACCCACCCAAGGATTTCATAAGCCTTTAGCTCTGTGATGACTCTGTGATAAGGACATTCTTTGAAGTTCTGTTCAGAGATACCATCTGTTGTATTCCAGTCTACTACATATTTTCAATGAGATACCACTCTCAAGAAACAGGTTTAGCTCTGTTCAGAAATACCATCTCCAGCTAGTTTCATTTGTCCCAAGAAACAGTCATGCCCGCTGCACATACGCTATCGGCATTTATCATAGCACCAGCAGTTCTTGTGAACTGCTGGTGCAATGCCGCCCCCTGCAGATTCACGGCTAACAGAGGGTGTCAATCAACCTGATCGTATTCGATTGGGTTGATTTTTGGCGATGTCTGTCTGCTGCCTCGGAGCAGGCGGACAGGTTATGGAGCAGTGGTCTTTAGACCGCTGCTTCAAACCTTGTGTTTCCGGCGAGCCCATAAGCTTGCTGGAAACACGGGGCATCAAGCTCCATACGGAGCTCCTAAGTCTGAATTCAACAAGAAATTGTAATCCAAAATTATAATTATTACATGTCCCCTCTTTGTGTCTGAATGACACACATGTATTTGTTGTGCTGGAACAGTAACATTTCCTTTTCAGACCTGTGGTTTTATCAGTGTGGGCTGTGACGGATACCCCGGCTACCCCGACTGGGTAGCTCCACCAAACAGGTCCTGCTTCCTCCCTGCTGACTGCAGCTATGTAGCTGGCAAGTGACCACAGCCTGTAGCCACCCCTGATGCCCGACAGCTCCAGTATTCAGGGTCCCACCCTGTGGCAGACTCCAGCTACCCAGACTAGGTAGCTCTTCCAGAGTGTCCTTCCTCTGCCTGGAACAGGCTGCTATGTAGCTCAGGAAAGTGATTCTAGCAGGAGCCCACCCAAATAACTAGACAGACTAGCATTCAGGTGAAAATAGAACTGATTTTATTGTACAACATACACTCCTTTTATACACATAGCTCATCTTGATAAAACAGGGAGACAATGCCACAGTTTTCCCGCCATTCCCGCCCCTCCAGACTGACCGGCGCCTTAGCCTTAGCCGTCTGGTATCCGTGACATGGGCTATGGATATTCTGGCTAAACAGATGAGTTATGATTTCAACTACCTTAAGTGTATATATCTAAATTCTCTATTTATGTGTCTAGCCTTGGATGTCATACGCTTATGCTTATGGTCTCAGAGAGAGAGATAAGAAAGATATGGACCAGCGCCAACTAAAGAACCCCTATGGCCTGGGGATGATGGTACATAGCAACCACCAGAGGGGGTAACGAGCAATACAGATAAGACCCCAGGCGCCTACCCAACCGGAGGCAAGGGATATAACAAATTATAGGTGAAGTGAGATAGGTGTGTTAAAATTACTTTAATACAACAAGGTTAAAAATCATGGATCCATGCTAAAAATAGTAAATAAAATACAGAAAATAAAGACAGTGCAGTAAAAAAATACAATGTAGAATCAAATGCAATATATAAAAATGTACAATCAAAAAAAGAAAAACAAAAAAAAGGAAATCAGAGCTCTCTGAGGGATGCTAAATCCCCGCAACTGGTTGAAGTTCTAGAAGATAGTATTAGAGGATGAATGTCCCATAAAATCTATCCTAAAAATATAAGCTGATGAAAGTGACTCAGTTCGTCCGTGGAAAAAATATATACAAAGGTACTGTAGTGTAAAGTGTCCAGAGATAAATATTCCTCAGTGTATAAAAACTTTCCAAGTGAAAAATAAATCCTCAGTGAAAAATAGTGATGAAAATCCTCAGTGAAAAAAAAAACTTTCAGTAAAAAAGATGATCAAATACTAGTGTGGAAAAATACTAGTCACGCGTTTCGGCCCGTGATAGGCCTTTATCAAGACTGGCAGTCTTGATAAAGGCCTGTCACGGGCTGAAACGCGTAGACCGACTGATAAGCCTTATTCTTATATTCTTTTGATTTTAGTACGTTATTGCGCTATGTTTCTTTATTTATCTCTTTTAGGTTGAGGATGTTTCATTCATCAATTGCAGATTCTTAAGCACCCACTTTGTATGAGCAGCGTCCTTTTCTTATAAGTCTCAGTACCTGCTCTTATATCCTACTGAGTCACAAGTCACCTTGCCATCAGATTTCTTTCAACTCCACACCCCAATCATTTGTGTTTTGTGATTGATTTACTGTGTATACATATATTTTCTCACACTAGTATATTTTTCCACACTAGTATTTGATCATCTTTTTCACTGAAAGTTTTTTTTTTTTTACTGAGGATTTTCATCACTATTTTTCACTGAGGATTTATTTTTCACTTGGAAAGTTTTTATACACTGAGGAATATTTATCTCTGGACACACTTTACCTTTGTATATATTTTTTCCACGGACGAACTGAGTCACTTTCATCAGCTTATATTTTTAGGATAGATTTTATGGGACATTCATCCTCTAATGCTATCTTCTAGAACTTCAACCATTTAGCATCCCTCAGAGAGCTCTGATTTCCTTTTTTTTGTTTTTCTTTTTTTGATTGTACATTTTTATATATTGCATTTGATTCTACATTGCATTTTTTTGCTGCATTGTCTTTATTGTCTGTATTTTATTTACTATTTTTAGCATGGATCCATGATTTTTAACCTTGTTGTATTAAAGTAATTTTAACACACCTATCTCACTTCACCTATAATTTGTTATATCCCTTGCCTCCGGTTGAGTAGGCGCCTGGGGTCTTATCTGTATTGCTCGTTACCCCCTCTGGTGGTTGCTAGGTACCATCATCCCCAGGCCATAGGGGTTCTTTAGTTGGCGCTGGTCCATATCTTTCTTATCTCTCTCTCTGAGACCAGGACTGCCTCCTACCTGCCCTGCAGCTGCTTCTAGCCAGTCATCATAGTGGCGCTGCTCACTAGCCCTCCGGCCTCACGGAATGCCATTGCCCATGGTCTGGACTCGGAGTCTGGAGAATGGGATGGAGGCTGCCTAATCATATGGATACGGATGATGGAGCCACTCAGGGGACGCAACCGGGCCGGCGGCAGCATGTTTCCGGCCGGCTCCAGCCACTGACACACGACACCCACGTGGACCCTGCACGCGGCATGAGTGTAGTGCAGCTGCATGCAGGGCGTGTCACTCGCAGTGCACGCTCAGCCTCAGAGCTCAGACCCAGGCCGGAAGTAGTGTGCCTGTGCGGCGGCGCCTGGCGGCCAATACAAATTGGGATTCTGTATCAGTATGACTGAGAAGACAGACAGAACTAGTAGTAGTATACAAATTACAAATTACAATAATTTATTAAACACGGAGTTAAAGTTAACATATATTAAATATATATTTAACATTTAGAAAAAAAAAATTCAGTTTGAAAAAAAAAATTGTATGCCGTGTGAGGTTGCAGCCCAACTTCACCGCGGCCTACCGGGCAAATGCCCGGTATGCCCTATGGCCAGTCCGGGCCTGGCCATTACGCGTTAATGAGAGCCTCCTTGTGCTGTGCAATATGGTGGCGTTAAGCTCCATACCGCACAAAATCTAAGGGCTGCTTTGATGTGCTTGTGCACGCTTTCCTCCATAGACATCAATGGGGAGAGAGTGTTAGAAAAAAAGCAAACACCTGAAGTGTGGAATGAAAAATCTCTGTAGCGCAACCCCATCGATGTCTATGGGGAAAAGAAAGTTACGTTTAAAAAATAAACCTAACACCCTAATATAAACTCCGTCTAAACACCCCTAATCCGTCGCCCCTGACATCGCTAACACTATAATAAAGTTATTAACCCCTATTCCGCCACTCCCCAACATCGCCGACACCAATAAAAGCTTTTAACCCCTAATCCGCCACTCCCCGACATCGCCGACACTATAATAAAGTTATTAACCCCTAAAACTCCGGGCCTCCCACATCGCCACCACTAAATAAACCTATTAACCCCTAAACCTCCCGCCTCCCGCATCGCCACCACTAAATAAACTTATTAACCCCTAAACCTCTGGCCTCCCACATTGCCGCCACTAAATAAACCTATTAACCCCATAACCTCCGGCCTCCCACATTGCCGCCACTAAATTAACCCCTAAACCGCCATCCCCCCACATCCCAAAACACTAAATTAAACTATTAACCCCTAAACCTTACACCCCCTCTAACTTTAAATTAAAATTACAATATAACTATATTTAAATAAATAAAAACTTACCTGTGAAATAAAAATAAACCTAACATTAAACTATAAATTAACCTAACATAATTATTCTAATAAAATAAAAAAATACTACCAATTAAAAAATATAAATTACAAATTTAAAAAACCTAACAGTACAAAAAATTTAAAAAAAATCTAAAATGACAAAAAATAATAAGCACTAAACTACGAAAAATAAAAAACACTAGGCTTACAAAAAAAATAATAAATGAAATGATCAAAAATAAAAACAATGACACCTAATCTAATAACCCTATAAAAATAAAAAAGCCCCCCAAAATAACCCCCCCTAGCCTACAATAAACTACCAATAGCCCTTAAAAGGGCATTTTGTAGGACATTGCCCTAAGTTAAACAGCTCTTTTACCTGTAAAAAAATACAAACACCTAGATTTAGAGTTCTGCGTTAGCCGTCAAAAGCAGCGTTAAGGGGTCCTAACGCTGCTTTTGGCCGCCCGCTGGTATTTGGAGTCAGACAGGAAAGGGTCTAACGATCACTTTCAAGCCGCGACCTTTCCATACCGCAGATCCCCTTACGCCAATTGCGTATCCTATCTTTTCAATGGGATCTTCCCAATGCTGGTATTTAGAATCTTGGCTGAAGTGAGCGGTAGACACTCTACCGACAAGACTCCTAACACCAAAAAAAGTCAGTAGTTAAGAGCTTTATGGGCTAACACCGGTTTATAAAGCTCTTAACTCCTGTGCTCTAAAGTACACTAACACCCATAAATTACCTATGTACCCCTAAACCAAGGTCCCCCCACATCGCCGCCACTATAATAAATATTTTTAACCCCTAATCTGCCGACCGCACACCGCCGCCACCTACATTATCCCTATGAACCCCTAATCTGCTGCCCCTAACATCGCCGACACCTATATAATATTTATTAACCCCTAATCTGCCCCCCCCAACGTCGCCGCTACCTAACTACACTTATTAACCCCTAATCTGCCGACCGGACCTTGCCGCCACTATATTAAATGTATTAACCCCTAAACCGCCGCACTCCCGCCTCACAAACACTATAATAAATTGTATTAACCCCTAATCTGCCCTCTCTAACATCGCCGCCACCTAACTTCAAGTATTAACCCCTAATCTGCCGACCGGACCACGCCGCTACTATAATAAATGTATTAACCCCTAAAGCTAAGTCTAACCCTAACCCTAACACCCCCCTAAATTAAATATAATTTTAATCTAACGAAATAAATTAAATCTTATTAATAGTGATGTCGCGAATAGTTCCCGGCGAACATAGCATGTTTGCATTTGCCGCGGCGGGCGAACATATGCGATGTTCGATTCGCCTCCTATTCGTCATCATTGAGTAATACTTTGACCCTGTACCTCACAGTCAGCAGGCACATTCCAGCCAATCAGCAGCAGACCCTCCCTCCCAGACCCTCCTACCTCCTGGACAGCATCCATTTTAGATTCATTCGGAAGCTGCATTGTTAGTGAGAGGAGGGACAGTGTAGCTGCTGCTGATTGAATAGGGAAATCGATAGCTAGGCTAGTGTATTCAGTGTCCACTACAGTCCTGAAGGACTCATCTGATCTCTGCTGTAAGGACAGCACCCCAAAAAGCCCTTTTTAGGGCTAGAACATCTGCTTTTTTTTTTTTTTCCTGTGTAATCTAATTGCAGTTGCCTGCCTGCCAGCGTGTGTGTCAGACTCTCAGCGTATACTGTGCCCACTTGCCCAGTGCCACCACTCATATCTGGTGTAAGAGTAGGGTAGATTTAAAAAAAAAAAACACTTTTTTGACTGTGTTAAATAATAGCAGTCAGTTTCCTTCACACGTGTGCGTTTCAGTGCCTCCCTGCCAGGGCACAGTGTCACCCCAGTGCAACTCATATCTGGTGTAACAGTAGTGTAGATTTAAAAAAAAAAAACACTTTTTTGACTGTGTTAAATAATAGCACTGCAGTCAGTTTCCTTCACACGTGTGCGTTTCAGTGCCTGCCAGCCAGGGCACAGTATTACCCCAGTGCAACTCATATCTGGTGTAACAGTAGTGTAGATTTAAAAAAAACAAAACAACACTTTTTTGACTGTGTTAAATAATAGCAGTCAGTTTCCTTCACATGTGTGCGTTTCAGTGCCTGCCTGCCAGGGCACAGTGTCACCCCAGTGCAACTCATATCTGGTGTAACAGTAGTGTAGATTTAAAAAAAACAACACTTTTTTGACTGTGTTAAATAATAGCAGTCAGTTTCCTTCACACGTGTGCGTTTCAGTGCCTGCCAGGGCACAGTGTCACCCCAGTGCAACTCATATCTGGTGTAACAGTAGTGTAGATTTAAAAAAACAACACTTTTTTGACTGTGTTAAATAATAGCAGTCAGTTTCCTTCACACGTGTGCGTTTCAGTGCCTGCCTGCCAGTGCACAGTGTCACCCCAGTGCAACTCATATCTGGTGTAACAGTAGCGTAGATTTTAAAAAAAAAACACATTTTTGACTGTGTTAAATAATAGCAGTCAGTTTCCTTCACACGTGTGCGTTTCAGTGCCTGCCTGCCAGGGCACAGTGTCACCCTAGTGCAACTCATATCTGGTGTAACAGTAGTGTAGATTTAAAAAAAAAACACATTTTTGACTGTGTTAAATAATAGCAGTCAGTTTCCTTCACACGTGTGCGTTTCAGTGCCTGCCTGCCAGGGCACAGTGTCACCCCAGTGCAACTCATATCTGGTGTAAGAGTAGTGTAGATTTAAAAAAAAAAAACTTTTTTGACTGTGTTAAATAATAGCAGTCAGTTTCCTTCACACGTGTGCGTTTCAGTGCCTGCCTGCCAGGGCACAGTGTCACCCCAGTGCAACTCATATCTGGTGTAACAGTAGTGTAGATTTAAAAAGAAACCAACACATTTTTGACTGTGTTAAATAATAGCAGTCAGTTTCCTTCACACGTGTGCGTTTCAGTGCCTGCCTGCCAGGGCACAGTGTCACCCCAGTGCAACTCATATCTGGTGTAACAGTAGTGTAGATTTAAAAAAAACAAACAGTTTTTTGACTGTGTTAAATAATAGCAGTCAGTTTCCTTCACACGTGTGCATTTCAGTGCCTGCCTGCCAGGGCACAGTGTCACCCCAGTGCAACTCATATCTGGTGTAACAGTAGTGTAGATTTAAAAAGAAACCAACACATTTTTGACTGTGTTAAATAATAGCAGTCAGTTTCCTTCACACGTGTGCGTTTCAGTGCCTGCCTGCCAGGGCACAGTGTCACCCCAGTGCAACTCATATCTGGTGTAACAGTAGTGTAGATTTAAAAAAAAACAACACTTTTTTGACTGTGTTAAATAATAGCAGTCAGTTTCCTTCACACGTGTGCATTTCAGTGCCTGCCTGCCAGGGCACAGTGTCACCCCAGTGCAACTCATATCTGGTGTAACAGTAGTGTAGATTTAAAAAAAACAATACTTTTTTGACTGTGTTAAATAATAGCAGTCAGTTTCCTTCACACGTATGCGTTTCAGTGCCTGCCTGCCAGGGCACAGTGTCACCCCAGTGCAACTCATATCTGGTGTAACAGTAGTGTAGATTTAAAAAAAACAACACTTTTTTGACTGTGTTAAATAATAGCAGTCAGTTTCCTTCACACGTGTGCGTTTCAGTGCCTGCCTGCCAGGGCACAGTGTCACCCCAGTGCAACTCATATCTGGTGTAACAGTAGTGTAGATTTAAAAAAAACAACACTTTTTTGACTGTGTTAAATAATAGCAGTCAGTTTCCTTCACACGTGTGCGTTTCAGTGCCTGCCTGCCAGGACACAGTGTCACCCCAGTGCAACTCATATCTGGTGTAACAGTAGTGTACATTTAAAAAAAAAATACAATTTTGACTATAATAGATTGAATAGCAGTTAGTTGTCTGCAAGCGTGTGTGTCAGGCCTACAGCGTCTACTCTGCCAACTTCTGCCAGTGCACAGTGCCACTCATATCTGTTGTCACAGTAGCTTGCACGCATAGTACCACTAATCGAAAAAAAAATGACAGGCACAGGCAGGCCACCCCGCAGGGGCCGTCGTGTTCGTGGTGCTGTGATTCCCTTTGGCCCTAGAATAATGCCCAGTGTTCAGAGGCCACGTACCCCGAACTCGAACAGTTCTGAGGACATAGTTGACTGGCTAACACAGGACACCCAATCTTCTACAGCTTCCGCTCGGAACCTTGACGCACCATCCTCCTCCAGCTTAGCTTCGGGCACCTCTCAAGTTACCACTCGCCACCTGCCACCACCACCAACACTAGCACCACAGCCGCTTCATTTGATCTGTCAGAGGAGTTATTTACACATCAGTTGGAAGAAATGAGTGATAGTGATGCGCAACCATTATTGCCAGAGGATGTAGATAACAGGGATATGTCTCAATCAGGCAGCATTACACACATGGACGTAACAGGGATTAAACTGATAAGAATAGAACTACTTAACACACCACTCCTATCTGGTGGCACATTCGATTGCATGCGCAGTGACCCAAATTTGAAGTAGGAGGACCGACCAAGCATCTTTTTCCATCTCCCGGTTAGTAAAATCGATGCCATATACACGTCCCCAGATAGGGGACGTAACAGGGATTAAACTGATAAGAATAGTACTACTTAACACACCACTCCTATCTGGTGGCACATTAGATTGCACGCGCAGTGCCCCATATTTGAAGTAGGAGGACCAAGCATCTTTTTCCATCTCCCGGTTCCTAAAATCGATGCCATATCCCGGTTCCTAAAATCGATGCCATATACACGTCCCCTGATAGGGGACGTAACGTAACAGGGATTAAACTGATAGGAATAGTACTACTTAACACACCTTATAATAATGCAGAGAGAGGCAATGCAGAGAGAGGAGTCTGAAGAAGAGGAGTCAGAGGAGGAAGGTGGCTTTGAGGAGGTGGAAGACCAAACACAGCAGGCGTCCCAGGGGGCTTGTTGTCACCTTTCGGGGACCCTTGGTGTTGTACGTGGCTGGGTGGAGGAAGAGACCTTCAATGACATCAGTGAGGACAAGGAATGGGACATGGCTAGCTTTGTATCCAACCTTGTGCAAATGGGGAGTTTGCGGTTGTGCAAATGGACTGTTTGCGGTTGTTTGCGGTGCATTAAAGGGACAGTCTAGGCCAAAATAAACTTTCATGATTCAGATAGAGCATGTCATTTTAAACAATTTTCCAATTTACTTTTATCACCAATTTTGCTTTGTTCTCTTGGTAATATTAGTTGAAAGCTTAACCTAGGAGGTTCATATGCTAATTTCTTAGACCTTGAAGCCTACCTCTTTCAGATTGCATTTTAACAGTTTTTCACAACTAGAGGGTGTTAGTTCACTTATTTCATATAGATAACACTGTGCTCGTGCACGAGAAGTTATCTGGGAGCAGGCACTGATTGGCTAGACTGCAAGTCTGTCAAAAGAACTGAAAAAAGGGGCAGTTTGCAGAGGCTTAGATACAAGATAATCACAGAGGTTAAAAGTATATTATTATAAATGTGTTAGTTATGCAAAACTGGGAAATGGGTAATAAAGGGATTATCTATCTTTTAAAACAATAAAAATTCTGGTGTAGACTGTCCCTTTAAACGGGGAGTTTGGTCTGTCACTGTGAAGCGGGCGTAACCCTTACACTACCTGATCGATACAACATCATACCTGATGTTTTAAAGCACGTTATTCCAAACAATTTAGGAATGTTAGGTGATTTATGCCCTTTATGGCTTAAAACCAGACTCTGCATCAACTATGTAATTTTCCATGGGAGTTTTGCCATGGATCCCCTTCCGGCATGCCACAGTCCAGGTGTTAGTCCCCTTGAAACAACTTTTCCATCACTATTGTGGCCAGAAAGAGTCCCTGTGGGTTTTAAAGTTCGCCTGCCTATTGAAGTCTATGGCGGTTCGCCCGGTTCGCACGTTCACAAACAGTTGTTGAAGTTCGCGTTCGCCGTTCACGGACCCAAATTTTTAGGTTCGCGACATCACTACTTATTAACTAAAGTATTCCTATTTAAAACTAAATACTTACCTGTAAAATAAACCCTAATATAGCTACACTATAACTAATAATTATATTGTAGCTATTTTAGGATTTATTTTTATTTTACAGGCAACTTTGTATTTATTTTAACAGGTACAATAGTTATTAAATAGTTATTAACTATTTAATAGCTACCTAGTTAAAATAATTACAAAATTACCTGTAAAATAAATCCTAACCTAAGTTACAATTAAACCTAACACTACACTATCAATAAATTACCTACAATTAAATAAACTAAACTAAATTACAAAAAAAACAAACACTAAATTACAAAAATAAAAAAAGATTACAAGAATATTAGGCTAATTACACCTACTCTAAGCCCCCTAATAAAATAAAAAAGCCCCCCAAAATAATAAAGGTCCCTACCCTATTCTAAATTAAAAAGTAACCAGCTCTTTTACCAGCCCTTAAAAGGGCTTTTTGCGGGGCATGCCCCAAAGTAATCAGCTCTTTTGCCTGTAAAAAAAAATACAATACCCCCCAACATTAAAACCCACCACCCACATACCCCTACTCTAACCCAAACCCCCCTTAAATAAACCTAACACTACCCCCCTGAAGATCTCCCTACCTTGAGTCGTCTTCACCCAGCTGGGCCGTAGTCTTCATCCGATGGGGCAGAAGAGGACATCCAGACCAGCAGAAGTCTTCATCCTATCCGGGCAGAAGAGGACATCCGGACCGGCAGACATCTTCATCCAAGCGGCATGTTCTATCTTCATCCAACCGGAGCGGAGCCATCTTCTTCCAGCTGACGCGGATCCATCCTCTTCAACCGATGCCTACTCGCCAAATGAAGGTTCCTTTAAATGACGTCATCCAAGATGGCGTCCCTCGAATTCCGATTGGCTGATATGATTCTATCTGCCAATCGGAATTAAGGTAGGAAAAATCTGATTGGCTGATTAAATCAGCCAATCAGATTGAGCTCGCATTCTATTGGCTGATCGGAACAGCCAATAGAATGCGAGCTCAATCTGATTGGCTGATTGGATCAGCCAATCAGATTGAACTTGAATCTGATTGGCTGATTCAATCAGCCAATCAGATGTTTCCTACCTTAATTCCGATTGGCTGATAGAATCCTATCAGCCAATCGGAATTCGAGGGACGCCATCTTGGATGACGTCATTTAAAGGAACCTTCGTTCGGTGAGTAGGCGTCGGTTGAAGAGGATGGATCCGCGTCGGCTGGAAGAAGATGGCTCCGCTCTGCTCCGGATGGATGAAGATAAAAAATGCCGCTTGGATGAAGATGTCTGCCGGTCCGGATGTCCTTTTTCTGCCCGGATAGGATGAAGACTTCTGCCGGTCTGGATGTCCTCTTCTGCCCCATCGGATGAAGACTTCGGCCCAGCTGGGTGAAGACGACTCAAGGTAGGGAGATCTTCAGGGGGGTAGTGTTAGGTTTATTTAAGGGGGGTTTGGGTTAAAGTAGGGGTATGTGGGTGGTGGGTTTTAATGTTGGGGGGGTTGTATTTTTTTTTTACAGGCAAAAGAGCTGATTACTTTGGGGCATGCCCCGCAAAAAGCCATTTTAAGGGCTGGTAAAAGAGCTGGTTACTTTTTAATTTAGAATAGGGTAGGGACCTTTATTATTTTGGGGGGCTTTTTATTTTATTAGGGGGCTTAGAGTAGGTGTAATTAGCCTAATTTTCTTGTAATCTTTTTTTATTTTTTGTAATTTAGTGTTTGTTTGTTTTTTGTAATTTAGTTTAGTTTATTTGATTGTATGTAATTGTAGGTCATTTATTTTATTAATTTATTGATAGTGTAGTGTTAGGTTTAATTGTAACTTAGGTTAGGATTTATTTTACAGGTAACTTTGTAATTATTTTAACTAGGTAGCTATTAAATAGTAAATAACTATTTAATAGCTATTGTTCTTAGTTAAAATAAATACAAAGTTGCCTGTAAAATAAATATAAATCCTAAAATAGCTACAATATAATTATTCGTTATATTGTAGCTATATTAGGGTTTATTTTACAGGTAAGTATTTAGTTTTAATTAGGAATACTTTAGTTACTAAGATTTAAATTATTTCGTTAGATTAAAATTATATTTAACTTAGGGGGTGTTAGGGTTAGGGTTAGACTTAGCTTTAGGGGTTAATACATTTATTATAGTAGCGGCGAGGTCTGGTCGGCAAATTAGGGGTTAATACTTGAAGTTAGGTGGCGGCGATGTTAGTGAGGGCAGATTAGGGGTTAATACTATTTATTATAGGGTTTGCGAGGTGGGAGTGCAGCGGTTTAGGGGTTAATACATTTATTATAGTGGCGGCGAGGTCCGGTTGGCAGATTAGGGGTTAATAAGTGTAGGTAAGGTAGCGGCGACGTGGGGGGGGGCAGATTAGGGGTTAATAAATATAATATAGGGGTCGGCGGTGTTAGGGGCAGCAGATTAGGGGTTCATAGGGATAATGTAGGTTGCGGCGGTGTACGGAGCGGCAGATTAGTGGTTAATAATATAATGCAGGTGTCAGCGATAGCGGGGGCGGCAGATTAGGGGTTAATAAGTGTAAGGTTACAGGTGTTTAGACTCGGGGTTCATGTTAGGGTGTTAAGTGCAGACTTAGAGAGTGTTTCCCCATAGGAAACAATGGGGCTGCGTTGGGAGCTTAACGCTGCTTTTTTGCAGGTGTTAGGTTTTTTTTCATCCCAAACTGCCCCATTGTTTCCTATGGGGGAATCGTGCACAAGCACATTTTGCCAGCTTACCGCTACCGTAAGCAACGCTGGTATTGAGGGTTGAAGTGGCGGTAAATATCTACTCACAGTTCCTGAAGACCGGACATCCATCTTCATCCAGGAGGCGACACCTTCATCCATCTTGGGGAAGTTTTCTATCTTCATCCCAGCGGCGCGGAGCTCAGCTATCCTGGAAGTCGATCCTATCCTGCACGGAGCGTCCTCTTCATACGGTCACCGCCGTACACTGAAGTTGAATACAAGGTAGCCGTTTCAAAATGGCATACCTTGCATTCCTATTGGCTGATTTGATTCTTCAAATTCAAATCAGCCAATAGGATGAGAGCTTATGAAATCCTATTGGCTGTTCAAATCAGCCAATAGGATTTCAGTAGCTCTCATCCTATTGGCGTTTTTTTATTTTAGGGGTTGGTTGGGTGGTGGGTTTTACTGTTGGGGGGACTTTGTATTTTTTTACAGGTAAAAGAGCTGTTTAAGTTAGGGTAATGCCCTACAAAAGGCCATTTTAAGGGCTATTGGTAGTTTATTGTAACTTGAACTTTATTATAGTGTCGGGGATGTCAGGGAGCGCTGGTTTGGTGGTTAATATATTTAAATAGTGTTGGTGATGTGGGTGGGCGGCAGATTAGTGGTTAATAGAATTATTTAATTAGTAGCGATGTGGGGGGCCGGTGGATTATTGGTTAATAAGTTTAATATAGTGTTTGCAATGCGGGAGCGCGGCGGTTTAGGGGTAAATAGGTAGTTTATGGGTGTTACTGTACTTTGTGACATTTTTGTTATGAGTTTTGTGAAAATTTTTTGTTTCTCAAAATCCATAACTACTGCTCTGAGATGGCGGTATGGATTGTGTCGTATAGGCTGTAACACAAGCATTTTAGCCTAAACGCACAACCTGTAATATGGCACTATGGGAAATCCTGCACAAAAATGTCATTTTTTTCAGTGCGGAATGGACGTTGCGTTACAGGCTAAAATGCTTGCGTTACAGCTATGCCGTCACAACTCGTCATATGTGTTCCTGGCCAAAAATGGAATGGCCATTTTTTCTGCGTTAAAGGCTGTACCGCAATACTTGTAATCTAGCTGATAGTCACTAGTGCAAGACAGCCTGTGCCGGATTTTATAGCGTTTTCCATTGAAGTGGTGGTGAAAAATAGGGCCAGTGTTCATACTATTGCATGTTGTGCAATCACCTCATTTATACCAACCCAACTTCCTTCTTTCATCCAGCCATGACCCTTTTGGTAACGACGTACTAGATCATTATGGACCAGAATGTCCCTCAGGTTTGGTGCCCTTCTATAGACTGTCTGAGGTTCCTTCATATGGGTAAATGGCAATTTCTTGTCAGCCCGTATAATATCCCAATTGGTTCTAATGGATCTCTCCATAATCCTATGCAAGGGTGTAAATGTAGTCACAAAGTTCAAAGTATTCTTGGTCGCCTCTTCATGCTTATCTTTATTCAATAAAGATGTTTGATTCTGTTATGAGAGTTTGACAGAGGTTTTCTCAATGTCTGTTAACCTGTAGCCCCTATCCTTAAGTTTCTCCTTCATAGCTTTCTCCTGGATGTCCCTAGTGCTGTCCAAAGTGTTGTTTCATGCCACCCCCGAGAGCTGCGAAGAGATGACACCCCTCATCTGATGTGTTGGGTGAAAACTATTGGCCATCAGTAAAGAATTCTTGTCAGTAGGTTTTGAGTATAACAAGGTTCCAAACCTACAATCACCATCACTCTCATTCTTGGAGATGTTCAAGTCAGAAAAAAGGAATTGGCACCCTGCTATACTCAAACTTAAAGCGTTATCAAAAGAATATCCAACTGCTTACAACATAACTATGCCCATTCTGCAGGTAGTCTTCCCGTCTGTACCCAATTATCGAAAAACGTGGATCTTTTAAAAATAGTTATAAATTGTAGTTGTGATGGCATGGGAAAAGTTTTCATTATGATACTACTATAATAGGCAATATGTATAATACATGTAAATATAAATTGTGAATTATGAATTATGTGTGAAAAAAATCTTTTCAAAATTGGAAAAAATTCTATATGAAAAAAATTCTATGTGAAAAAATTCAATTCTATAGAAGATGCCAGCAACAAATACTAGAATTGCATATCTATATATAAAAAACTTTATTACAATATAGGTCGACCTATTCAAGACATACAATAATAAATCACAAAATTAAGAAAAAAAGAAAATTAGTATAAAAAACTCCTTAAACCAAAAGTTCATGCATAAGAAACAGTTCCCAGGAGTGGACGATTTTTCGGCTTGTTACTATGTGGACCCACGCTCATACAAGGATGCTGTTCTGTGTATAGTTGTAAGAGGAGCGTTCCCAGGACAAAAGAGGCAGTCGCAGCCAATGATGGTATTTTCCCTACGGACAAGGAATCCTCTTAGTAAATGTCACACAGCAAATAGCAGGGGAAGTTACATCCGTACTTACATAATAATAAGCAGCAACCGGCCTCCAAACTTGAACCAACGATCTGTGGACACACCTTCCAATAGTAACCAATGGCCACTGGAAACAGAAAAGCTTTAACAGGGAAAAGCAATTAGATATACTAGGCTAGAAACCCAGTGAATTTTTTGCAGCTTTCTTTTACAGGATATGCATTCTCGCTCCCAAGGCCTGTTTATAATGGCCAATACTGCACAAAAAACACCTAGCAGAGGGTTATTCAGCCACAAGATATCTGCACAAATAAAATACTCCAAAGGTGTAGGAGTTAGTTTAAAATAGAGCAACTAGTTTCAAAATTTAATATCTTTTTCAAGCTCTCAAAGAGAGCAGATATCTTGTGGCTGAATAACCCTCTGCTAGGTGTTTTTTGTGCAGTATTGGCCATTATAAACAGGCCTTGGGAGCGAGAATGCATATCCTGTAAAAGAAAGCTGCAAAAAATTCACTGGGTTTCTAGCCTAGTATATCTAATTGCTTTTCCCTGTTAAAGCTTTTCTGTTTCCAGTGGCCATTGGTTACTATTGGAAGGTGTGTCCACAGATCGTTGGTTCAAGTTTGGAGGCCGGTTGCTGCTTATTATTATGTAAGTACAGATGTAACTTCCCCTGCTATTTGCTGTGTGACATTTACTAAGAGGATTCCTTGTCCGTAGGGAAAATACCATCATTGGCTGCGACTGCCTCTTTTGTCCTGGGAACGCTCCTCTTACAACTATACACAGAACAGCATCCTTGTATGAGCGTGGGTCCACATAGTAACAAGCCGAAAAATCGTCCACTCCTGGGAACTGTTTCTTATGCATGAACTTTTGGTTTAAGGAGTTTTTTTATACTAATTTTCTTTTTTTCTTAATTTTGTGATTTATTATTGTATGTCTTGAATAGGTCGACCTATATTGTAATAAAGTTTTTTATATATAGATTTGCAATTCTAGTATTTGTTGCTGGCATCTTCTATATAATTGAATTTTTTCACATAGAATTTTTTTCATATATAATTTTTTCCAATTTTGAAAATATTTTTTTCACACATAATTCATAATTCACAATTTATATTTACATGTATTATACATATTGCCTATTATAGTAGTATCATATTAGTATCAGGTTAGGTGTTTTATTATTATATATATTCTATAATCCTTACTCTTAAGCTGGTTTCAGCGCTCCCTAGTGCTTTGTATTTTGTATTGATTAGTCCTGTAGGTCTTTGAGGGTAACCTATTTTTTCTAGTTGGAGTTTGTAGTAATTTATTTTTTGGCGCTGGTCACTTAAGTCTATTTTTTAAAAGTTTTCATTATACCCAGCCATTTTTGGAGATACTTCTCCATTTTCTCCTCTGCATAGATATCACTAGAGTATTGTTCCATTATAATTGTATTGGCAATCGTAGCTTTATAGGTTTGAAAAGAAGGAGAGTTACCACTTCTCCAGTTTAACAGAATTAAATTACGTCCGGTTAGGATCAGTGAATTAATTGTCTTGTATTGTTTATTTTTTTGAGTAGTTACATAGGAAGAAAATATCTTGTGGGCTGATAGTGTATTGATCATCTAAACTTAAAGACAGCCAAAAATTTACCTTATTCCAAAATTGTTTGATTTTTGGACATCTCCAGAAGCAATGTATAAGGTCGGCATTCAAAATACTACATTTCACACAGATATTATTATCAGTTCAATACCATTTTTTAAGTTGTGCGGGGGTTACATACACCCTGTTTAAGAGCTTGCAATGCGATTCTCTCCACGAAATTATAGAGGTTGCTTTTTTAACTAGTCTAAAACTATCCTCAAGCTATTCAACAGAGATAGCAGGGAAATTTATTTTCCATTTCTTTAATAATTCATCTATACGAATCTGTCCAGCCTTATTAAGTAGCAAGTTATACAGAAAGGAGATAGAGAAATTGTTTATAGATATTAATTGCTGAATTAATGTCTCCTAGTTTCCAGTCTGATTTGTTATTCTCCCATAATTTCCAATACAGATGTCTTAATTGTAAGTAAGCAAAAAAACTGTGTTTATGGATCATATACTCTCTTTGCAATTCCGCAAAGGATTTAACCAAGTCTAACATCTCGTCTCTAATTTGTATTACATCTTTCAGGCCTTTATTGAACCACTCCCTAAAAGTTCTAGAAGAGATCCCACTAGGGAAGTTTAGGTTTCCATATATTGGTAAATACTTAGATGTTTTCCAATTAATATTTAATTCATCACATAGTTTGTGCCAAGCCACAATGGGGTTCACAAATGTCCCCATCCGGGCCACCCATTTGGGTAATTCTGTCTTATCTAAATGCATCAAGGCCTTCAACAAAAATGGAGTTACCATTTCCATCTCTAGATGCAGATTCGTTGAATACTCTATTTCTGTAATCCAGTCTAAGATATATTTACTTAATGTAGCTAGATTATAGTATCTAAGATTTGGCAATGCTAAACCTCCTGCATATGTATGTAAACTAAGATTATGTGTGGAAATACGTTTATGTTTTTGCTTCCATACAAATCCGGCTGAAATACCATTAAACAATGCAATGTCTCTGGCCTTAATCATAATTGGAAGATTTTGCAAAAGATATAGTAACTATGGGAAAAACATAGTCTTAATCATAGAGACCCGTGCTGTGAGTGAAATTGGAAGCGCCATCCACTTATCTATATCTCTTTTATATTTACCAAAATAAGCTGTATAATTTAAATTATACCAGGCGGTAGGATCCCTGTGACTTTTAATCCCTAGATAATTTATTGATTCAACTGACTTAAATGGGTAACTAGAACTTATGGACTTGTTTGGCGTGATCCAGAGAATTTCAGATTTTTCAGGATTAATTTTATAACCTGAAAAGGACCCAAATTGAGTTACCAAGGTTAAAAAATGTTGTATTGAATGATCTGAATCATTCAGAAATAAAATTAAGTCATCCGCATATAAAGTAAGAACTATTTTGACCGTACCCACCTTAATACCGGATAGTTCTTGTCGCAGTTTAATCGCAAACGGCTCTAAGGCCAAGTTGAACAATAGGGGTGAAAGGTGACAACCCTGACGAGTACCTTTTTCTAAAATAATATCTTGAGTGAGTTTGGAGTTAATTAATACATTAGAGATTGGATTTTGATATATTGCATGAATTGTATTTAAAAAATTCCCCTTAAACCCAAAATGCGCCAGCGATGTATATAAGTGATCCCAGTTAATAAGGTCAAATGCTTTTTCAGCATAAATCGCCAGAAGCGCCATATTTGCTCTACTACGAGTATCTTTGCCCTTATTTTCATTCCAAAAAAACTCCAACACCATTAGGACCCTACGTATAATTTTAGATACATTTCTACCCGGCATAAACCCCACTTGGTCTGCATGAATTAATTTCCCAATATACATTTTTAACCTATTAGCTATAATGGACATAAAGATCTTGTAGTCACAGTTTAATAAAGATATTGGTCTGTATGCAGACATATTTTCTGGGTCTTTATTTTTTTTATATATCAAAGTAATGGTTGACGCTGAGAAATACCTTGATGGAGTTTTATTTTCAACAAAATATGAGTTAAAAAGATTCACTAAAGTCTCTGGGATATAATCTTGTAAAATGTTATATAGTTCAGCTGGGAGTTGGTCTGGCCCTGGAGCTTTATATGATTTGGATAAGTTAATCTGGTTTATCACTTCTTCCACCGTAAATGGTAGATTTAGTGATTCTAAATCTTGTTCAGAAATCTTAGGAATTTTGAGCTTATTCCAAAAGCTCTATTTGTTCTGCTTATTGATTTCCTCGCTTTCATATATCCTCTTATAGAATGTATAAAAGGCTCCTTTTATTTCCTTGGGATTATTGACAGTCCTGCCTTCAGCCCTAATTTTATGGATTCTTTTACTACTTTGTCTGTTTTTGATCAGAACTGAAAGATATCTAGCCGACCTTCCGTAATTCCCACAATATTTTGCTCTTGTTTTTAGATCTTCTTGTATAATCTTATGTTTAATGAATAAGTCCCTTTCATTTTTTTTTTCAGAATATTTATCCCAGGCTAGTTTAACAGGATTATTTAGATATGCTTCATAAGCGTTTCTGACCTGGTTTGTTAATTGGCCTTACTTTTCTTTTCCATTTGCATAAATAAGCTCTTATCTCGCCCCTGATGAATGCCTTAAAAGCTTCCCAAAAAACCTCAGGCTTGACCGCATACATATTATTATTATACTTATACTCATTCCACTTATCAGTCAACCAGTTAGTGAAATGTAGGTTATTAATTAGATAAGAAGAGAAGGAAAGCCTAGAGAAGTTTGGGCCAAAATCTGGACCCGCCTTTATCTGAAGCGAAATAACCGCATGATCTGAGATAACAATATCCTTTATATCTGCGCAAATAACTTGATTCAATACACACTCTGACACCAAAACAAAATCTATATGCGACAATGTATTAAATGATTTAGACTCACATGTATATGCCTTTACATCAGGGAATTATCTACGCCAAATATCTACTAGCTTTAGATCTGTCATAAAATTTGAAAGAATCCTATTCCTCCCTTGCTCAAACTTATTTAAACATTTAAACCTATCTAATCGCGGAGCTATATTAAAATCTCAGCACACAATAATTTTCTGATTGCTATAGTACAACAACTTTGCCTTCAAGTCATCCCAAAATCCTTTATCGGGTTTATTTGGACCATATACATTGCACAGGACCAGCTTTACCTCCTGAATTAATACTTCTAGAATAAGATATCTCCCGTGCGGATCTATAATTTAGGACAGGATATCGAACCGCAAGCTCTTATTGAATAAGATCGCTACGTCCCTTTTCCGGCCACAGTATGGAGAATGTACTACATTTCCCACCCATTTAGATTTTAATTTTAATGCTTCCTCTGGTTTTAGATGTATCTCTTGCAAGAAAACAATTTGTGGGTTAAAGGAATTTAAATGTTTTATTATTGACTATCTTTTAATAGGGGATGTTATCCCACCCACGTTCCAAGATAAGCAATTAACTTTGTTCATATTCTTTTACCAAAATGGAAGAAGACTCAAGAGCTAAGACCTGTCATCAGGGAGATGGGAGATGTTTATATAACATTCTAACATTCTATTTTTGAATTTTTGAATAAAATGTAAAAATATTAGTTCAAGTAATAGAATGTTTAGCTATATATTCATTCAATTTCGAAATGTAATATTCGAATATGACATTTGAATTTGAATGTGACATTCAAATTCGAAATAGTATTTCTAGTCTACAACTGTGTTTAAAGTTTTACAAACGCTAGGATTTACTATAGGAAAAAATAAAGGGCACTTTCATTTATGAAGTATAAGATACTTCATATTGAAAGCTCCTTTATTTGATTCAATCGATCTCCGCTCTTAGCTCCTTTAGCAGAGCACGGCTAAAAACAATTTTGGCTAAGAGGTGACGTTTTTACCTCTTAGCCAATAGCCATGCGGTAAATCCGGTTCCCATTTTTTAGCCGTGGGCTGCCGAAGCAGCTAAAAACAGCGATCAATTGAATCAAATAAAGGAGCTTTCTACATAAAGTATCTTATACTTCATGAATAAAAGTGCCCTTTATTTGTTTCAATAGTAAATCCTAGCATTTGTAAAACGCTAGGATTTACTTTCACTTTAATAAATGTAATATTCGAATTCGAATGCTACATTCGAATGTCACATTCGAATTCGAAATAGTATTTCTAGTCTAGCATTCAATTCGAATATTACATTTATTAAACACAGTATTAGACTAGAAATACTATTTCGATATCGAATGTGACATTCGAATTTGAATGTAGCATTTGAATTCGAATATTACATTTATTAAACAGTATTACATTCAAATTCAAAATAGTATTTCTAGTCTAATTCTGTGTTTTAAATGTAATATTCAATACTAGCCTCCAAACCTCTCCATACCAAAAAGACATCATTAATGTATCTTATGTAAAATTTAATATGTTGTAAGAGATGAGGTTGCATATTGTGTGTCTCATACCATAACATAAGTTTGCATATGTGGGAGCCATATTGGAACCCATTGACATCCCATCTGTCTGCAAATAAAAATTTATTTCAAACTTAAAATAGTTTTTCTCCAAACAAAAAGTCAATAGCTCCAGCAGGAACTCAATGGGAGGACCCACATATGCAGAAAATCACAAACCATGGATATGACAGCCCTACACCCCCTCAATATAAGGAATAACAGTGTACAGGCTGTTTACATCCATGGTAACCAAAATATCCTCATTCTCCAACCATAAGATGTCATCTAATCTCCTCAACAATGTTGATGAATCTAACAGATAGGAAAAAGAGTTCTTAACCACTGGTTTCAGATTGAAATCAATTAATTCAGTCACAGGAGAACAGAGACCCCAATACTCCAGGGCCAGATTGGGACCAGAATTAGGCCCCAACATGTTAAAGTGAAGGTCGATTTGGATGAATTAGTGCCCGGTTTTTAATAAACCTATTAAAAACAAGGGCACTTTAATTCATAAAAATTGACATTTCACTCCTTTTCTTTAAAAACGTATCTTTTAATCCTGAAAGCTGATCCAGCGATTCTCCTGACTGTTGGAAGCCTCTTCTTACGTCAGAAATTACGAATCTAACTTCCTCCAAACACGGCTTTCCCCCCGGGAGATCATAGCCTGATGGAACTCTGTGATCGGAGGAAGCCAGCTTCGTCATTTTGGACCCATGAAGAGGACTTGCGATGGGCGGAGGAAGAGCTGGAGCGGCTTTCAGGATTAAAAGGTAAGTTTTGAAGAAAAGTAGTGAAATGTCAATTTTGATGAATTAAAGTGCCCTTGTTTTAATAGGATTATTTAAAACCGGGCACTTATTCATAAAAATTGACCTTCACTTTAAGGAAGAGCAGCCATAGCCCCCCTAACACTCAAACAATCCCCCCCGCAATTGTAATATTTGACCATATACCAACATTTTCAAGTATAATGTACACACACACATACATATATATATAAATATATATATACAGTATATATATATATATATATATATACACACACATACATACATATATATATATAAATATATATATATATATATATATATATACACACACACATATATACTGTATGTTATATATATATATATATATATATATATATATACTGTATTTTTCGCTTCATAAGACGCACCTGACCATAAGACGCACCTAGTTTTTAGAGGAGGAAAACAAGAAAAAAAATATATAATATAATTTCTATTTCCTGATGCCTGATGTGCCAAGGGGAGGGGGCTAACTCTAACCCAAAACCCTAACCCTAAACCCCTAACCCTAATAACCCTAACCCTAATAACCCTAAACCCTAACCCTAAACCCCTAACCCTAATAACCCTAACCCCAACCCTTAACCCTAACCCTAAACCCCTAACCCTAATAACCCTAAACCCTAACCCTAAACCCTAACCCTAAACCCTAACCCTAAACCCTAACCCCTAACCCTTAACCCTAACCCTAAACCCCTAACCCTAATAACCCTAAGCCCTAACCCTAAACCCTAACCCTAAACCCTTAACCCTAACCCTAAACCCCTAACCCTAATAACCCTAACCCGCAATGCCAATTTTTAAAACATTAAGGGCCACATTTAAATTCTTACCGGTATATACTGGTATATAAAGTAAATTCACCTGCTCCTCCAGCCCACAAACAGTAAAACTATGTGCTGCATTTTTTGGCAGCATATGGCTCACCTGTTGCCAGTGTTCTTCACTGGGATAAGTTCTGCTCCACAGTAGCACTAGCTGCAGCAGATCCCCGGGCCTTCACACAGCAGCTTCCAGTGCCCCCAGTCTCGGCTGAAAAGCTCTGCCCTGCTCCCGCACCGTCCTATAGCGCTTCCTCATTCACTTCTCAGACAGTAACAGATAACCTGCGCCCAGCGCGCAGGAAGTGGAACTCAGCAAGACAGTGCAACCAATTAGGGGATGTGACACCATCGCCACTGTTAACCCCGCTAACGGTAAATAGTCTAAAACTGCAAGCGCAGGGCCTGCATTCGCTCCATAAGACGCACAGACATTTGCCCTTACTTTTGAGGGGGGAAAAAGTGCACCTTATGGAGCGAAAAATACGGTATATATATATATATATATATAAATATGTTGCGGGTAAAGTCAGATATTGGGTAATCCTAGCATTACCCGGGTAATGCTACGATTACCCAAGCAGCTGTTGGTAAAGCCTGATGTTAAATCATAAATCCCTTCAGACTGATCGAGTCACTGCATCAAACATATATACGATGCACTGTAATCCCTCCATCTTCATTATCTTTTTTGCTTTCGCCTGGGGGGGTTAAAGGGGGAAAGTCGCTTGGGTAATCCTAGCATTACCCGGGTAATTCTATGATTTCCCGGACTTTTTACTTTACTCGCAACACACACACATATAATTTTCACCAAGACCCAGCACTCACAATACTATAAGTGTAACAGCCGGGGTGCTCATCAAGTAAATAGCATAACAGTCCAAAGGATAGCACACACTCAAGTATTATATATATATATATATATATATATATATATATATATATATATATATATATATATATATATATATATATATATATATATATATATATATATATATATACACACAGATATATGTATATAACACACACACATATACAGTGTATATATATATATTTAAATTACACACACGCTTTGCTTTGTTAATGCTCTGATCTATACTGATCTGCTACCACAGAGCACATTGGATTAATTGTTCTTTCTCATCTGTTGCAGGATGGTAACAGTAACACATTTGTGAAAATTGAAGCTAAATTACAACAGACCAATTGCAAGAAGGAGGATCGTGAGAAAGGGAAATGCCCGGTATGTTTATAAAAAAAAGTATAGAAAATAACACTTGTGCAGGGTTTAACTGATTAAGTGCAAATCATGATCGTGTGTTATTATCTCAAAGGGGAGGAGGGCACTTTTGAGCTGATTGTGCCCCCCCCATGCCTTAAGACCTGCTATGAGGTGGCTGATGTCGACACCAGTGATGTCAGAACACATGGGAGCTGTGATGTCAGCAAGCTCCAAAATCCGCAAAGTAGATTAGGAAGAGAGCTGGTATGGAGGGGGGAGAAATAGAAAAAACACAATTCCAGTTCCTTAAGTGGAAGGAATCCCCAAAAGCCACTGATTAAAAAGCAATTCCCTGCTCATTCAGATGGTGTGTGTCTTGGGGGTGTACAGTATAAGCACAATCTAAAAAAAACAGCAAAAATGCACTTTCTAATGAGGGGAACTAGGTACTCATGATATTCCATTAAAAAGGCCTAGAGAACCCCAAGACCCATTTCTTTAAAGCCCCTTTATAGCTTTTAAAAACCAGACGATCACTGTGGTAATAGTGATAACCAGTCATGAATAAATAAGGCTCATAAGAGCGACTATTTGCAGATCAAAGTTGAATAACTATATGTAAAGACCCTAATTAATATGACGATAACCCCTTCTTTAAACTAAAGGGTTTTTTATTTAGATTTCCCACATGATATATATATATATATATATATATATATATATATATATATATATATATAAATATATTTAGATTAGCTAAATTACATAAAGCAACCAAGGAACAAAGGAAGACCACAGTGTAAAAATGCACAAAGTGCTATATCTTTTATCAAGACAGAAGGAAAAAGTGTAAAGTACAATTTATAATCCAGAATTAAAAAATTGCTTATTTGGCATTGAGCCAAGCTGTACACCGCTAGCGTAAGTTATAATCACATTATAGGAAATTAGCAAATCAAATTTCAAACGTATACTTATTAATATAGTCACAATGGGCCATAGCCCTAATTAGCAATTATAAAATATTTGTCATAGTGTAGGCAAATAATTTGTGTAAATTATATAACTACTGGAATGATCTCAAAATATAAATTACAATATGACAAAACAAAGGGAGAGGGATAGATAATTAAATATAGGTGTTTTGTAACGTATTTAAGTAAGGGTGTGCAATCATATCACCCTAAACATACACCAAAGTAGAAGGCAAACTTATCTGCTCAGAGTTAATTAATTATCCTATTACTCCCTTAAAGTGATTGTAAAGTATCTTAATGTACTGCACAGAATATACAATTAGTCTGCAAAACAGGGGCACTTTCATTGATTTCATTTTTCTCAGATGTTTTATTGGTAAAAAAGATCTGTTCCTCCGCCCGCATCTCATCCTTCATCTAGCTGAGCAATGATGAATCCGGCTTCATCCAATCGTTGCATGCCCACTGAGCTGGATGCCATCTGAGGCAAGCAATAATTGGATGAAGCCAGATTTGTCATAGCTGAGCTAGATGAAGGAAGAGAAGCGGGCGGAGGAACAGTGAGATCTTTACCTTCACAAAATGGTAAATATTTTACCGATAAAGCGTGTTAGAAAAATGTAATTAATAAAAGTGCATCTGATTTGCAGACTAAGGGCCAGATTATAAGTGGAGCGCTAAATATTGCTTTCATGAAAGTGATATTTGCACTCCACTGTGAAATACCAGCGCACGCTAATGTGTGTTGGTATTACAAGTTCACAGCTATGCGAACGTGATCTCAGAGCGCGCTTCACTAGGCTTCTATAGGAGCCTCAATCTGATGCCGTCTCTGAGGCAGCGAAGGGGGTAAGTAGTGCAGCAATGGTAGCAATTTTAAATATATGCATATACATATACTGTATATCTATGTGTTAATATGTGTAAATACACATAAATACATATCTATATAAGCATATACATATATATTAACAGGGAACACACAGTTCCCATAGATTGCAATGTAAAGGCACTTTTCAGTGCTGTTTTTTTTTTTCTAACACCCCACTCCCACCAACTTGCATCCCAAAATACTGCCTAGAGCAGTTATTTTCTTTCTTTGAAATTAGTTTTTAAGGTTTAGCATATAAACATATAGTAGCATACTGATAAGATTAGAAGTTACAGTAGTCAGGCAAAACAGGATGGCTTACAAAATAGAAGTGACTGTCTGTATTGTCTTGAAACATCATTTTTATAGACAGATATTAGCGTATAAATGTAGCTATTTTACTGGCCTCAAGAGGACATCAGATGAAGGAAAAACATATGTGCATGATATGCTATAGCTACTGTTAAGGCCCAGAATGGGCCTAAATCATAAGGCAGGGGAAGGAAACAACATAATAATAATAGTAGAAATGAAAGAATATATTAACCAGTGATATCAAATTATAAGAGTTACCCCAAGAAATACGTCTATAGACCGGGAATCTCTGTTCTGGCGTGTGGAAGAGATATCTAACCGTGAAGAGGTACCCAGGGAGTTAAAGGTAGTGTAAAGTTTGGGTCTAGGAAATATATGTCAGTTACTGGAATTATGTTGTGGTTCAGCGGGTAAGCACCGCTCAAACAATTAAAAGAGGGTATAGGGTGGGGTAGCGGGGGTGGACTTTTATGGATTTAATTGTACCAAGGGCACTACAGGTAGGTAAGTTGCAGCATATGTAGTAATAATCAGCAACTGATACAAGTATAATGTTCAGAGATATACATAGATTCACGGCTGTCTATGTTTTACCTTAGGTACTGGCCTCAAGTATAGCACATGGACAATGAGAAGCTACAGGTTATCATCAATTGTCAACCTTCACCCAACACATTTAAGCAATCCTGATAATATGGAATATACATGCTCTGAATAATCTGTGGAAATTTCTGTTGATAGATTATAGATAGCCTATATGGTACAGAATCTGGCAGGAACTAAACCTTATAGGGAATTAAAGGGGAGTAAACTGATGAAATTACCTCATGATGACTTTCTGAGAATATAGCAGGTTTACAATATATTTTACATTTACTTTCAAATGAGGCAAATAATTACTTAATATTTACAATGGCAGAATATAATTTCTGTTTGTGTGAGGCTACTCAAAACTAAACACAACAGGGCAGACCCTAATGCCTCAGTCGCCGACAAATGGGCCACCAGTGACAGGTATTAGTGAGTAGTATATTATACCTTAACAGGCTCTAAATATAAATAGAGAAATTCTAGGGGCTATGCATAAGCATTGAGGCTATTAATGCCCTAAGCAAGAGGAAAGTACAAAATGTACCGATTATCTTTAGGTATAACAGGTGTCTGTGAATAACAATGCAAAATAGTCATAACAGTATGCAAAATATGAAAGCATGTTAACAAACTGTAGTGTGGCTGGATTATAGTCTCTTTTAGTGTATGTACCATGGTTAATGTCTCTTGCTATTACTGGACCTACTATACACTCCTATTTACTAATAATATGATTCAGAGTGATAATCCCGTTCTCAGAGGACCTAAACATACATATGGTATATACTTTAAGGCATGGTGAGCGCAGCAGTTAAGGGAGTTTATGTCTGCCTTTATACGACCCAATTCTGGTTCCCACATATTGAAGGGAAAATGGCTCAGGCGTGGATTGATTGACTTTCAAACCCCTTCTTTTATAATGTGGAACCCTGTTAATGGTTGTGAGTCCTGAGTAAGGATAGTTATTTTGAGATGCCAGTTAGACCTCTCTTCTAACCAATTACCCATTACAGCATACACCAGGTCCTCGAGTAAGGATAGGCGTGGGGTTGGAGTTTCAGTTCCATATGAGAGATCAGGACAGAGTTGTGAGTCCTCCGTGGGAAGCATTTTTGAGACTTGCCATAGGTCTTTAGACATAGGTCTGCTGAAATGATCTCCCTTCTTGTGTTGGGCATCAATGATGATGGTCGCTGCACTTTGAGCCGCATTTCCCATCCGCTGCCAAGTGTCTGGGGAGCCGGAACTATCAATTATCTCCAGCTCGTTGTTTTCCAACGTTTTCTGTAGCGGTTTAGTAGCCGCTCTCAAATCCCAGATTAGAGCATGTTGATGACTGTCCAGCGATGTTATTAGGTTGCATAACAGGCTAGTGATTTGTATCTCCATATTTGAAGGTAATGTTGTTTCATATGTATTTTATGCCTGTGAGCATTATATGGCAGTAGCGGTTACTTGCTTGTTACCCTGGTGGACTGGGGGGATTAGCTGAATCCGAAGCCGTAGTGTGTGGAGCAATTAGTGATTCACTATAAGTGACGATGGATTGTAAGTATGATCTAAGATTGCGGCTCGCGCCGTTCATCTATCACAGACAGTTTTCTGATCATCCATTTATTGCTTCTATCTCTTCGCTCCAATGACACAAATAGATTGGACTTAGATGGATAAAAGCATGTGAAAAAAACACTTTCTCTTGCACTCAGCAGTGTTTTATTCGGTCAACGAACAGGAGCTCACAGGCCACATGTCTTGCCACTTCGGATTATTAGACACCACGGGGCCCATTTAACAAGCTCCGTATGGAGCTTGTGGGCCCGTGTTTCTGTCGAGTCTTCAGTCACAAAGACCGCTGCTCCATAACGCTGTCCGCTTGCTCTGAGCAGGCGGACAGGAATCGACAGAAATCAACCAGATCGAGTACGATCGGGTTGATTGACACCCCCTGCTGGCGGCCCATTGGCCGCGAGTCTGCAGGGGGCGGCGTTGCACCAGCAGCTCTTGTGAGCTGCTGGTGCAATGCTGAATACGGAGAGCGTATTGCTTTCCGCATTCAGCGAGGTCTGGCGGACCTGATCCACACTGTCGGATCAGGTCCGCAAGACCTTTCATAAATAAGGGCCCAAATGTCACGCAAGTAAAATTATACTTACAAGAAGTGCATAGTTAAAACACCTTAAGTAAAAAACGATCCAACATTGAAATCCTCTTAAGAAAGCCCGAAAATTACCGGGGGAAACGCGTTAGGGTAATTTTGACAGATATTCCCCTTAGAGGGACACTCCTATTTACTGTATGGACAGCATTGGTTATCAAGCGATCGCAGCTCTGGTGGGAATCCGGACACCACTGAGCAAGTGCCTGTGTGGGAGAGACTGTATCCAGCTGTCCTCTGTTGCTTGTGGCAGATTCTTGTTAACACAGTTTTTTACTTAAGGCATTTTAACCAGTGGAGGCAACTTCATCAGGGCAGGTGGGGCAATGCCCTCCTAAATAAAATTGAGGGTGAATTAAAAAAAGCAAAAAAAAATAAAGCCTCATGGTACAGTGTGTTAAATGTAAAAAAAATTTCAGGTGGTGTGTGTATGTGTGTGTGTGTGTGGGGGGGGGGGGTTGCAGAATCTGATATAGTACTAGTAGGAAAAAATGTGTCTAAAAATGTAACAATTCTGAGCAAATATTTTATGAAGATCCCAAAGTGGGACGTTTTAGAGTTATGCCCTGATTTAGAGCATTTTGCACATGAGTATTATGTCCCTACATGCGATTTCTAAGGGCCCCCATTCATTATCTATAAGGCCGACTAAGCTTTGACGTCCAAAAAAAAACAAAAAACAACATACCTAACTCCCATTGGCTGACAGCATGGGGAGGGCAGGGATTACAGGCTGAGCTATAAAAAGCAGCCTGTGGCGCAGATGCACTGCACTGAATGAATTGGAGACACCCAGAACTGTGTGCACACACAGAGTGCTGTCAGCCTGACACGTGTGCAGCAGAGCTTCAGCAAACCTATTTGCATCCCAGTGGTAAGAGACAGAGAGTGACTGTTGCTGCCAGGGAGGGCTGGGCTGAAAGAGTGCATCAGGAGCTATTACCAAACAGCTGCCAGCCTGGCTTTAATGCCTTTTAATTTAACTTAGCATGTGACTTAAAGCCCTTCCTGCTAACTACCGGTGGAGAGAGCAGGCAATCTGCAAGCCGTCTGGGGGAAGTGATTAAATGCACAGTCAGCAAGTATACAGAAATGTCAGACAGCCCCATCATGTTATCTGGCTGTAAATAAAGCAGAGTATAGAGATTAAAACAGCATTTTGCTTGCAAAGCCTGTGATGCCTTGATGAGAACTGCAATAATCTAAGGAGATAATTTTCTAATATCTCCTTAGATTATTGCAGTCCTCATCAAGGCATCACAGGCTTTTCAAGCAAAATATCATTTTAATCTCTATACTCTGCTCTATTTAAGATAACAAAGCTGCATTTCCCTGATTCCCTGCTGGTGCTCTCACAGTTAACCTAGAACTTGAACTCACTGCCCCTCCTCCTGCTAGCCCACTTACTACGGAGCTGCAGTGAGATGTAGGGTTACCACCTCAGCCATGTTTTCCTGGACACTTATGAGTTATACATGCTGCAGGGTTTGGAAGTAAGAACATGATTTTCAACCCTGGAAAGCACACAAATAGTGACACTGAACAGCACAATGCATGTTCCTCTCTGCACACCCTGCAGCATGTATAACTCATAAGTGTCCAGGAAAACATGGCTGAGGTGGCAACCCTAGTGAGATGATATCATCAGACCTCTGCAGGAAGTGCTGGGAGAAGCTGTCAGTGAGAGGGAAGGCAAAGTACGTTTGTGAAAACCTATAACCAATGTGTGTGTGTGAGAGAGTAGTATCCCTTCCCTACCTATTGTGCTTTTGGCAGTGGAGGGCCCTCTAGTGGGCCTGTAGCAAAATTAAGGGATAGCTGACTTGAAGTCTGGAGTGTTCTAGTGTGTGTATGTTACAATGTTGCAAGTGGGTGGGCGGGTGTACCTCTTGCCTTTATAGGGTCCTGTTGCAGTGGATCCAGCCTCTTCCTGCTTCCAGACTTCAAGGAGAATTTTCTTCTGTGCTGGATCTCTTCCAATTAAGGCCTTTTGTTAATATGGAGCATGCCAGACATAATTCCTTGCCTCCCCAGCAGTACAGGGATGTGGTTGGAGAGCCATCACTGTGGAGGAGACCTGGAAGGGAAAAGGAGGCATCAGATCTTGACAATGTGGTACCCCCTACCCCCCAAACTCGTATAGCGACTAGGCCTACAATCTCTGCAATCATTGTTGGGTCTTCTTAACTTCGCGGGGAGGGTCATCCCCATGGGGAGGGTCTTCAATCACAGACTGGAGGGTCAATTGAAGGACCCTCGTGGTCAGCGGCAATGGTGTCGGGTTACGACACAGATGAAGGAGGACTTAAGAGTATGGGAACAGTTCCTAGTTCATTTCAACAGGGTTTGCCTTTGAAGGGCTGGGCCTATCTCCAACCAGGCCTTGCATCTGTTCATGGATGTGGCAGGGGGTCTGGGGTATGGCGCCTATCTGGACGGGGACTGGAGCGTGGAGGCTTGGCCGGCAGATTGGGTTTCTGCTGTCCTTACCCGTAATTTGGCTTTACTCAAGCTTTTCCCTATAGTGGTAGTGGTCGAGCTCTGGGGGGACCGTCTGGCTAATCAGTCGGTGATTTTTTGGTCTGATAATATGAACGTGGTGTATGCCATAAACAGATTGTCAGCGGCTTCCCCAGTGGGGTGACTAACCTTAGACACCTGGTGTTGCACTGCTTGCAACTTAACATTCGCTTTACATTGCAGACGCCCTCTCTAGATTTTAATGGGGTCAGTTCAGGAGGGTGGCTCCAAGGGCGGCAGCAGAGGGTCTAACGTGCCCTCCCTTTCTTTGGCAGCTGGCGGGGGTTGGGAGTCCATTCTCCCCCTGATCAGGGCTTCGCTGGCACCTAAGACGTGGGCAGCGTACATGTCGCACTGGAAGGCGTGGGAGCGCTTCAGTGAGCAGAAGGGCTTCTTAATTCAACAGGCGTCTCAGGTACACGTTCTTGATTGGTTGGCATGCTTGAAACAAGAGGGTGTGTCCAGATTGTCGGCTCTTAGTAGGTTGGCGGCTTTGTCATTTTTTAATAAGGCGTTGGGGCTGTCAGACTTTACAAATGCTTTTCTGGTGAGGCAAGTCTTGAAGGGGTGGGGCCACTTCGGCAAGGTTGCGGCAGTTGGTGGGAAAATTTTGGTCAGTATGCTCTTCGTCATATGAGGCCTGTTTTTTTCAGGCTGCTTTTGCGCTGGCGTTCGCAGAGGCTTTGAGAATAGGGGAAGTGGTGTCCACTTCGAAGAAGGGAGATGTTGGGGGAATTAAAATGGAGCATGTGAGGGCCTCAGAGGACGGCCTGCTCCTGCTTATCCCAAGTTCCAAGATGGATCAGGAAGGAAAAGGGGCTTGGTTACTCCTACCGAGGCAGGAATTCCCAGAATGCTGCCCGGTGCTGAGCGTGGAGGTGTATTGCTGTGTGCGGCCGGCGGGAGCACGGCAATTTCTCATTCACGAAGACGGAAGCTCACTCTCGTCTTTTCAGTTCCGCAAAGTGTTAACCAAAGTCGCGGCGGTGATAGGCTTAGATTCGTCCAGAATAGCCCCACATTCATTTAGGATTGGGGCAGCGACTAGCGCAGCGGTTAGAGGGCAGTCGCAGGCAGACATTAAGATGTTGGGGCACTGGAAATCAGAGCGTTATAGGGGTTACATTTGCCCCTTGACTGAATAGGGTAAAGGTGGGGGCAAAATTTAGGGGCCTTTCAGGTGCCTTCCCAGTTGGGGGGAGGACGGAGGGAGGCCTGTATTAGCCAGCAGGCTGCACTTCATTTGTCCCTATCCATGTTGTTCTAGGTAAGATAACTCCCCCGGTTCATGTGTGGATTATTGGTCATTCCTTTATCCACTGGGCGGCCATCAGGGCGCTTTATTCCCCGGACGGGCAGCAGCTAGTATTGGCTTCATCCAGGGCTAACATTCGCTGGCTCGGTCGCAGGGGGCAAAATTGGAATGAAATACCCACCCTGTTACAGGATGCACATAGGAGCTGGGGAAATCCTCAAGTGATTGTGGTGCATTTGGGGGGTAATGACTTGGGGTCTATCCCTGTGTTGGATTTAATCAGGATTATGACTTCGGATTTGAAATGGGTGAGTGCGTGACTCCAGGATGTGAGGATAGGATGGTCGAATGTGGTTGCACGGCTGCTTTGGTGTCATATTCTCACTCAGAGGGCAGCATATAATGTCTGCAAGAAGGTGAACAGGGAAATGGGAAGAGCGGTCACGGCCTTGGGAGGCTTTGTTATTAGGCATGATTCCATCACGGCCGACAAGAAGGCCCTTTACCGACCGGATGGGGTTCACCTGACGGACGTCGGGTTGGACATCTTTTTGGCTGACCTTAGGAAAGCCTTGTCATCGGTTGTTTAAAAAAAAAAAGTTACCTAT